>NC_134402.1:125936357-126236357 GCF_038048845.1 Mixophyes fleayi | reverse complement strand
CTATATTTGCATCTTGTCTCTGCGAGCAAAGGAAATCACCACCTGGGATGACTGAGGAGCCTATATACAGATAAGCTGTTATTTTACTTATTTGTGGTACGCACACTACTACACTATTAATCTGCACAGTGTCTCACCTGATTTGCTGATATATGCTGCTATATGCTGATATCTAGCATTACTAATTTTCTCAATATTTTATGTTCTCTGGACTCTCTGAGCTTACTGACTATATATACACAATTATCTGTTTTTACACCTGAAGGCGCCGTCCTTCCATAACTTATCATTTTGATATATATATATATATATATATATATATATATATATAAACCTGTATTTATTATAGACAGCTGCAATTCTCAAACCATTGTTTTCGCTTCTCACATGGGTCTCTTAAATAAATGGCATATTTTGGATAGCAAAGTTCGCAATATATATTTTCGCTTTCACATCAGCTGTCAAGAGTGTTAAGATGTTACTCACTAGTCCCAAATGTATATATGTGGCAGTCCGAATGTTAGCAGATCGCTGCAGTGTTCACCTGCAGCTACTCTCTGCCGCCTCCAATTCTCACTTGCGGGTCTCTCACAAAGACAGCATATACATATTCATTCTTTTTCTAAAAAAGCCGGTTTGGCTATATTCATAAATCTCTGTTATAGAACTTCAGCCGAATTTGCATTTTTTTTTCCATAGACACAATATTGCAATTCAGCCTCAATCTTATGAACAGCAATGCATTTAAAATAAAACTTGGATTCCTTCCATCAGAATCATTTGACTCAGTGTTATCATAGCATGAGGGTATATCCAAATAAAAAACCTAGATAGAAACAAGTTCCTTATTGGATGAGAGTGAGTTTCAGAGGGACAACTGGGATGAGTAGACCAAAGTACTGCAAACATGGATAACGTAGGCAGGTAGGGGGAATCAATATCACCTTTACTTGGGGCCCATGGGGGGGTAATGTCCCTGCATGCGCTGTGCCAGTTGAGTTTCATAGAAATGCTTTTTATGGTTAGGGCCACCAGACCTGAGCATTGGAGAATATGCATTATCACTCTTGGCTTTTTGTTAAACGAAATTAATTAAGTAATAAACTTCTCAAAGTCCATGAAGGTCCTTTTAATTGGTAGCTACTGGAATTAATATAAAGATCTCAGGAATATATTCATTTTAATCTGTGACTAACAGTTGAAATAAGGTGCAAGTGTCAAATGCATGCAACTCTGCATTCGCACCTATGAGGGCGCTCTCTCTGTGGGCATATGCAGAGCAAATTCTTGTAATTTACGCTATGCAAACTGCTGTAATTTCAACTCCACATCAGACTCAAAGACTGTAACAGGCAACCACCAAATTAACCAATCAGATTTTAGCAATCATTTTGTAGAATGTACTAAATAAATTAAAGCTAGAATCTGATTGGTTGCTATAAGCAACATCTTCACTTTTTCAAACCCACAGTTTAGTAAATATACTCCCAAGTGACAGGATTTAAAACACTAATTGTTGCTTAATTCACATGTGTAGGATCTTTGCTTTAAACAACATCCAGGAATCTAAACTCTTGTTAAAAAAAAATAAGCATTACACATTAAAGATTTCCACTGAAGAATGAGGCATAAAGAACTCAATTCTTCTGCCTTTGTGCTGAGTTATGCCTGTATCCCAATTTTGAAATTTCTTCTTCTACCAAAGCCCTGATTTAGTGAAATTACATAGCAACAACCAACAATGTATGCATAATAAGTATTGTATATGCTAAGCATATGATTATATAAGCAATTGTGTGGCCTGCCCAAGCCATGCGGAACTAGTATCCAAGCCACAATCTATGTTAAATGCATTTTCTTTGTATATGAAACTTTAGCTGTAGGTTGAAAATGACATTTGTAGATTTAGAAACACTTGGGAAGTTATTGTTATAACTTCACAAAGCACAATTAACATATTATATATGAAACAGGGCTGCATATTTAAAAAGTACAGATTTCATTCGAGTCTCAGACACAATTGATGAAAGGCTGAACAAGGCCACATTACTGTAACCACATAGACATTTACAAAGGTGATTCATTTTATACAGTAGTATGAACTTGGGGCAGATTGCACCATTTGTTCCCCTATATCACATCCTATTACCACACATACAAGAAGGGAACAGCTTTCCACAACTCAACAATTATATGTAAATGACTGTCTATGTTCAGGAGCATCCGTCTGAGAGCAATCATCTACATCTGGATTGGGGGAGAGATCCTCATAGATTGAGTCACAAAGAGTTATTTACTAACCAATCAAAGGTGCAAATCTGCAACCAATCAAACATTTGCTTTCATTGTCTAAGGCTGGGTAGACACTACAGAAAATTTCTCCCGATGCCTTATCAGTAACGATTTTACCAACGACTGAAAAATGAAAAAAAAAAAGTCCAGATCAGCATGCAAATTCATGTGTACACACTATACTTGTCTTAAATGATTTACCCTCTAATCTGTGCTCTTCATCTGTGATAACCATCTGATGGAAAGATCATGACTCTGTAAACCTTATGGAGATCCTAATCGTGAGTGGATTCACACTGCACAATTGAAAGGACGTCATTCTATCGTTGAACGAAATTTTTAGTCTGGTTTAAAAAATAAAATGAAATGATACGATGAGCTTTGGAACTACCATCGTTGATCGTTTCAGTGAACACACTAATGCAATACCGACCTGAACAGTCATTTATCGTGTGATTGGCATTATAATTAGAGATGCTCATTGACCCCCGTGTTTTGGTTTTGGTTTTGGATATGGATTACCTTCGGGTTTTGGCTTTGGTTTTGCCAAAATCGCCCTTGCGAGTTTTGGTTTTGGTTTTGGTATGCTATTGTTTACAAAAAATTTTGGGCTAAAATCACATCATTTAGGTATTATTTTGTTCCTACATTATTATTAACCTCACTAACACTAATTTCCAGTCATTTCCTTTCAATTTTTACCATCTCACAGGTCACAATATGCTTTTAATACACTTTCAGCCAAATACTGCAGCGAGCTGGCTGGATGTTAAGCGACAGAGCCACGAAACAAACACACTGCATTTTATATCACATCTAGAAAACATTGCCACACACCAGTGTCACAAACTCACAATAGAAAAGTAATACATTTTGACTGTAAAGAACAATTCCAGCCTATTAAATTTTTATAAAGAAAATGCAAAATGCCACCTCTCCTAATTGTGGGTGAATTGTGGCACTATACAATTTGACTGGTTAGAACAATAGTAGGCTATTACATTTTTATTAATAAAATGCAAAATGCCAACTATACTACTTGTGCGTGAATTGTGGCACAATACAATTTGACTGTAAAGAACAATAGTAGGCTATTACATTTTTATAAAGAAAATGCAAAATGCCACCTCTCCTAATTCTGGCTGAGCTCTGCAACAGTACACTGTGAATGGAGACTGGAAAGCACAATACCAGCCTATTAAACAAAGCCCATTGACACCTCTCCTAATTGTGGGTGAGCTCTGGCACTGGCAATGGGACTTGAAACTATCACTTAACTAACCCTGCCTAACTACACTAGACTCTATCAAAGACGCTGCTATCCCTTCTCTGTCTCTCTGTGAAATGGCGACGAAGCTCCGTTTTGGGCGTTATTTAAAGAATCAAAATCTCGCGAGATTTGACGAGACAATGATAACGTTTTGCCTCGTTTCCATGCCTGAACGCGCATGCGAAACCCTAAGTTCGAGTGGGCTCAGTTTTCGGGAAACCGAGCCCACCCATCTATAATGATAATCGGCTGAACAGCCTGTGGTGTGTACCCAGTCTAACTTGCACTTGATAGATACAAGCTGAATGCTTATTGTTTGCTATGCTTTTAGCGCAGATTTGGACCTTGGAGAAAAGTTAGTAAATAACCCTCAATATCTTAACTCCTCATACATAAAATTAACATATGCTTTTTACAATGCTCACAGTCAAACTGATCTATGCCTGCAGGAGGGGAGTGACATAAGTATACATAGTTGGTGGCAAGGACCTGTTTTTTTAAGAAAAGAAAAAACCCAAAACAAACGTACAAGGATCAAATTAATTTAATTAGGAGGCCATGATTGTGTTTACACTGTCAACCATGAACATATCTTGTTAATATTCCATATCTCCTAACAAAGCCTTTTTTTACACACTGTACACATCTCTGGGTTCCTATAATATATATGGCAGGGTGCATTTTGCTGTAATATTAAATAGATTCAAAATAATAATAAAATATATTTAAAAAGCGAACAATGTCAGTCCTGCCTCTGTTGTTATGAAATAGTCTACCTTACCCATAACAATCACATTAGTCCTCTTGCTCACATTCTACAACGATTTTAAAGTGGTGAACAAAAATGATCACCACTTTAGCTGGTAGGGCAGCTTTAAGGATTGAAATGCTGCCCAAATGAATGTGTTCTTCATTAAACAAATGCAATATTGCATATGGTTCTAAAAACACAGAAACATAGAATCTGATGGCAGAAAATCTCCTGTTGTTCAATCTAGTTGTATTTTAATTTGTGGGTTGAAGCAGTTGAGATTTTAACAATAGTCATATGTGTGGCTATGGATATTTTTTAGTTAAGTGTGAGCCCTGGCTACTTCTGTTGGGAGACTGTTCCATGGTTCTATCACCTTTTCTGTAGAGGTCTTCATTGGGGGGGATTTAACTTGTGAAAGTAACGCGGCCCGCGCACTATTACCATTACAACGATAATAGTGCACATTATTACCATTAGCACGATAATTTCAACGCTGATTTTTGCTCACAGCAGAAATCCGAGGTAAAATTACCGTACTATCATTAATTGTGCGTAAAATTAATGTAACTTTTTTATTGTCATAGAGATTTACTCAAGTCCAGGTGGTACATTTTTCGAGCTGCGGGTTTGAAAAAGTGGAGATATTGCCTATAGCAGTGGTCAGGGAACAGGGGTAAATTACCCCAAATGGGGTAAAAGTGAAATTCCTGTGGGTAATGCTGCCGATTCACATGCTGTCAGTTGGATTGCAGACCCCTTTAAATGTGAAATTGCTGTTGTACCAGAAGATCATCAAGGGTTGGCAGCTGCACTTCTTGAGCTTTGATGCTATAATGAAGCACGTATTGCATTTGAAAACAAAGCAGATCTGTCATATTTTTGGTTGTCAACAGCTGCAAAAGCATTCAAAATTGCACATGAGGAGGCAGTCAAAAAGTTGCTGCCTTTTGCAACAACCTACCTTTGCGAACAAGGATTTTCCACTCTAACGAACATAAAAAAACAAAACAGAAATTGATTGGATGCTGAAGACTATATCCAAATTGCTCTGACATCAAAATGCCCCAATATTGATTCTCTCGTATCAAAAATGAAGCAACATAATTTCTCCAAAGCCTGAAGTTTTGAAGTTGAAGCTTTCAAATAAATTTTGAATAGATTCAATAAAATTTTGAATTCCAATAATTAAGAATATATGATTTCCTTCCTTTCAAATCAAGGGGGTAACGTTGGCGTATCTAAATATATTTGCGGGTAAAAGGGAAAAAGTTCCCTGACCCCTGGCCTATAGCAACCAATCAGATTCTAGTTGTCATTTATTTAGTATAGTCTACAACATGATATCTAGAATCTGATTGGTTACTATAGGCAACATCTCCACTTTCTCAAACCCGCAGATTAATAAATTTACCCCTAGGAGTAGGCAAGAAGTTAACTAATCAGAGTAAGTCACGTTATGGTCCATACAGGGAACTTCCTGTACGTCATTAAATTGTATCAGAAAAAAAGGGCACAAAAGAGCAATAATAATATAAACCTTGCTGGAGTAAGCAGTACCGTTTTTACGTTGCAGGATTCATTGCTACAGAGAGATCTCTGAAGGAGAACACTTGGTAAATAACAATGACATATATTGAAGGGCTACAGTTCTTAGCAGCATCTACTTGTATCTGAGCTTGCTTAACAAGGCTTTATAGCAAGCCAAAACCATTTCCAAAACAAATACTGAACATTTGGATTGGGAACTCACACTACTCTTCCCCAGCTCCATAACCATAACTCTATATTTGACTTCGGGAAAAAACAATTTAAAAATAAATAAATACATAAACATCTTCCCTGGCATTATATCACATCAGGCAAATATTTGGAGAAAGCATATCTTTCTTCCTGTAGATCCCCATCTACATTCTCACACTCCTGCCTCCTTCTAGTAAAAGCACACAGTGAGGTGTTTGGTTATACTGTATCTTTCAACAACATTATGAGCAATATCCCACAATGTCCACCTCTCCATTTATCACATTATTAAAATCCCCTATACAAATGGCTGGAACATCTGGGAACAATGCCATGAATTCTCCACATTTCCTTAACACCTCACCATTATACGGTGGGGGTATATATACAGCTAACAGAATCACCGGAACCCAATTAATGATAGCCTTCATCAGTATAAACCTTCCCCCTGCATCCACTTGAATTTTTTCCAAGGAGAAGCAGAGACGTTTATGTACCAATATAGAGACCCCTCGAGAATTAGTCGTGTACGTAGAGTGGTATGCCCTACCTACCAATGCTTTTTTAAGGGCGAGTATTCTATCACCGTGTAAGTGAGTCTCCAATAGACAAACAATATCAGGATCATTTTTTCTAATTTGTCTTAGTACAAGAGAACGCTTCACAGCATTATTTAGGCCCCGCACATTCCAGGAGAGAATTTTCAGCTCCTTATCAGATGTACCAGAATACATATAATAGTAGTCCCTCTTATCTCACTACCCCGCATCCCACACCCCTGCAGAGCATACATTGACATACTTATAAGCACATATAATCCTTGTCTATATATTTGCGATAACATTAAAACTACCCACAACTTAAATAACTTTAATACTAAACCCATACCCCCACCCTGTATACTCCACCCAACTTAAGTATACCTTAAACCCTAACTAAAATTACCTTAGGATATTCAGCAGGCCAGCACACTACCAAAAAAGGTCACCCGCCAACCCGCAAAATACCAGAAGATAGAGGAAGGAAAAGGAAGGAAGGAAAAGGGGCGAATTGAGACAAGAGAGGTAAAGAACGGCCTTAAAGCCATGGGCTCTCCAGCCCATTACATATTTTTTTTTTTATTTTTTTTACAGTGGACCTTTCAATATTAGTTTGAAAATCACAGACCCCACCTGAGCGAAATACATTTTTTTTTTTTTTTGTACCACAGAAGAGACATTACATTATGTATAGCAAATACCATGCATAATATCAATGACAAATCAGCAATGTCCAAAGGACTATCAGGAGAGACATAAAAAAGTACTCATCCAGCATCAGCGTCCAGCAGCAGCTAGGCGGTCCAACCAAATTGCAGCCTCTCGGGGAGTATCAAAAAAGGAAGTACGGCCCTCCAAAACCACTCTTAACTGGGCAGGGAAAATCATGGCATATGGGATCTGTAAATCTCTCAATCTTCTCTTCACCGGAATGAATTGAGCCCTGTTCTTTTGTACATCCAGAGCGAAATCAGGATACATTGCTACTCGCTGACCATTGTATTCCACTGAACCTTTCTGCCTAGCCAAGCGTAGAATGGTATCTCGGTCACGATAGTGCAACAATTTGGCTATGAAGGTGCGTGGGGGGGCTCCAGGAGGGGGTGCTTGAGTTGGAATACAGTGGGCCCGCTCCACTGCGAATTGGGCTGTAAATGAATCTGTACCAAAAAATTGGATTAACCATTTTTCCAAGAAAGATTCTGGGGAGACACCTTCTGCCTTCTCGGGCAATCCAACCAACCGAATGTTGCTGCGACGCAAACGCCCCTCCATATCCGTAAGCTTTTGTTTAAACAGAAAGGCTTGCGACTCCAGACTCTCCAACCGGCCCGCAACTGGTGCAGAAGTGTCCTCCAATGTAGACACACGTGTCTCCACTTCACCCACTCTCTCCCTGATTTTTTGCACGTCTTGCCGGAGAAGAGAGAGGTCCACCTGCACCTCTCCTATTTTATCCGTAACACGCTTTTCAGATGCCCCAATGGCCTGCAGGACCTGCTGTAATGTAACTTCAGGGTCCGCCAGTGGAGCCGACAAAGGGGGGATAACGGGATGTGATGCATCTCCTGAACCAGAGGCTGTAGTGGAGGAGCGAGCAAAGCGGTCCAATTTTCCCGCTGCGGTGGACTGGTTATGTTTGCCCATAATTTCACAGGAAAGATGGAATGATATTTATCCTATAAGCTTATATGCAACCCTGTAACCTGTATAGTTTTAATTACATATAGATGTACCGCTCAGATTGTATTGCTAGCAGTGCATTGCAGCCAGTTATCTTCACAGAGAAAGGTATATCTCCTCCAACAACACTGATAATGATAATCAAATAAGTCCAAAGCCCAATTCAGTTACTCCTCACTTGTACAAGGATATAAATGTACCTGTATCAGATGGATATCACAGGCTGTGTTCACCTAGGCCAGTATGTGGTATTACAGAGGCGCTATGTCCCAGCAGTCATCAACTGCCACAAACTGCCACAGACTGCCTGTAGTATTCCTCTACCCAGATGCTCAACTCTTTCTCTCCCAGTCTCGGGTAAAATGGCAAGAGCACTATCAAAACGGGTACACTATGTACAGCAACTATTCGGATGCACAGTTTTGGGTCCAAAAGTTTCTTTATTCCACTATAACGGAGATCAACAGGATATCTGGGATGGAGAGCTCGTAACTGTGCTTGCTACTCCATGCTCGTCCAGGCCACCAGCTAATAATTTATTAACTAGCCATATATCTTTCAAATCAGAAGGTCACTCCTGGACAATTGCTTTCCAATAGATCTACATGTGATTATGCCACATATGATTCTATGAGGAGATCTAAAAAACATGCACTGCTGTAACGTAAACCAGTGGCAAGAAATCCAAGTCTATTTTTTGATTGCTGCAGAATGCATCCTGTTGGATTTAGGGGTGTGCACCAGACACTTTTGGTGTTTTGGGTTCTGATTAGCTTGAGGTTTTGGGTTCTGATTTGTTTTGCCAAAACACCCCACGAAAGGTTTTGGTTCTGATTTAGGGTTTTGGGTTCTGATTTTTTTTTTAAAAAAAAGCATACAAAGTGCTAAAATCTAGTTTTGTTTTTTTTTCACTCCTACGCTATTATTAACCTCAATAACATTCATTTCCACTCATTTCCAGTCTATTCTGAACATCTCACACCTCACAATATTGGATCAGTGCCTTGCTTGCAGTCTCCTAGGTAACACAAATAATCTGTACAAATATGCACACAGGGGCATGGCCAGTAAAATATGGAACACATACTTTATGGATACTACCATTGTAGCAGAGGGCTGTAAAACTGGAACATGAAAGCTAATCATAAATAGCTATAACATTAACTGTAACACAGATTAATAGATATTTACAGGATCTGGTTCATACACATTAATTATGCATATATAGAATATATGGATTTTTGGTTAATTATATCACACCATAATGCACCTTATGACCAAATCAATAAGCAGACACAACAATTATGTCATAATACATTGTGAGTGAATAAGCAGAGTCTACTCTGTACATTTTCATACTAAATTGACAGATATATGACACCACATACATACACGAGATGTACCATGTAAATACATAAACAGCATATCAATTATATCTCTGTAACACAAATTTACTAATTCACTTTCTCAACTGCTCAATCAGATTTATTACAACTGCAATCAGTTCAATTACAGCTCTTCCACACAAATTGACAATGCATGACTCTAGTTATGCCCGAGGATGCGTGATATGCCTTCTCCAAGCAGAAGCCTCTCAAAGGTCACTGCTTTTGCTTTGCACATTATAATTTCAAAACACATTTTATTTAAAAGGAGACTGTTCTATTTCTCTGTTAGTAGTATATTCCAAGTTTAGCTGTACTGCAAACAATAATTGCTATTGTTATATTTAAGCAGTCTGATGTTATTTTTTTAAATGAACATTTACTTGCAACCACCAATTTTTGCTATGGAGCCACAGGGACAAGGGGAGTCCAAAAACTGGAATTAAAAAGGGTTCTCCAGTCGAATCATAACGTAAATAATACGAAAGCCACATTTTATGACTCCTAGACTTACAATAATTCGTAATGCTCATATTTGATTTGTACTCACCTTTCTGGGAATTTCTATACTGACTGATTGGTGTGCAGTCAATGTACATTGATAATTTGTCTGCTTCCAGACATAATGGAGGAATTTGTTAAGTGCAGACCCATACTTCCATACAGCACTGCTGTCTGTTGAGCACATTATAGCGGGGAATATAAAAAATCAGAATCTCGCGAGATCCGGCGGCGGGATTTTGAGTTTCAGCCTCGCATTCAGTGTTTCTTCCAGCCAGGAGTACCCGAACAGTGCTCGGATCGCCGTCGGATGCGTACTGTTCGGGTGGGCTCGGATTGCGATAATCCGAGCCCGCTCATCTCTAGTTGGATTAGATGGGGACCCCTCAAAACCATTTTTATAAATGCATTATTAAAAAAAACAGCGAGAATAAAAGATTCAAGAAAAGGAGATCATGTTAAACATTTATCATGTTTAAGGAATTCTGATCACTGAAGAATCCATAGTTTTGCATATTTCATTTCTGTCTGAAGGTTCCTTAAAATTTCTGTTATAGGACGTAAAGATATATTTTAATGATAACCCTGACTATGCATTTCTGAACTCATCTAATTGATTTGACTAATAATTGCTTCCCCATATGGGTGGCGCTTAATCCGTCTTAAAACATGGCCTTACTGTGTTTAAGGAGGTGATCAAAAATTCTCTTGAAAGTATCAAATGTTTACAGAGGTGATTATGCACCTTATTTTCACAGAATTTGCTTTTGGCTTAGTATTATTCTTATGAGGTTTTTTTTACTATTACTTTTTTATGTGTGTTTGACTGGTGTCTGAGCATCTTACTTTCAGTCCACTAAACCAGGATGCCCTCAGTTTTAAAGTGAACATGTCAGAACACACTGTAGCCAGTCAGATTATTGGAATTTCCACAGTAGTGGGGAATGAGTGTGAGAACTTTGTGTCCTGTAAACTCCTGGGACAGTGTCATGTTGTGAGGAGGAGAACAGAGGCAAGCAGGAAGTTTTGTAAGGAGCACAGTTCCCTAACACTAGAGAGTAGTGTCTCCTGTCAAGCTAGTGCCGGAAAGCTGACTGCTCTTTTATATAAAACAATGTTTATACACCCATAAATTATATGATGTAAAAATATGTGATATTATTTCATTCAGTCCAGGAAAATGAATGGGAATCAGTGTAAACAGTGTTCACTATGTTAAGTGTAGCATGTTCCAAATTGTTATGTACAAATTATAATTATCAATGCTATTTCTTGAAAGAAGAGCCTCCAATCCATGTTTGTGGTTTTACTGTAGTACAGCCTTATAAGTTCTTGCCTTAAGTTTAAATCATAATTTGCTGAAAATTGTTTTGAGGACTGCCCAAATCCCCAAGTTTTTTACTATTACAAATATGCACAAAGACTATTAAGCCCTCCAGAGACCCTCTCAGCAATCTATAAACTTGATCCACAATATATCAGAGCTAAGCAATTGGACTAATAAAGTTACCAAATGTGGCCTCAAGCCTAAGCACACTGGAATAGCAGCTGGGTCATAGATGATGTAACTGTGGCTACTGCTCAAACTCCAGTGTTTATATAGTCTTAAAATATGAGGAAATATAGCAAATGGGAAATACAAATAGCACAATACATCTAAGCAACATTTTCAGTGTCATCCATGATTTACATTGGAGCTTATTTCACAATTAAGAGGCCATTGAAGTAAATCCTACTTCAATGTAGGATTGCAGCACTCACTAAAATAGCAGAAGTAGCTATCATACTTTTTGCTGTAACTCCCTTTGCCATCCTCTGCTTGTTGTTCGGTCCTGTAGGAGGAGATGAGTGATGAGAAGAGGGTAGCCTGGAAGTGTCAGATAGGGATGACAGTAAGGAGAAATGACACGCACGCAGTGTCATAGAACAAAGTTGTGTATGCACAGTGCTCAGATAAACTCTGAACTCAGACAGTTCCTAAGACCTGGAGAACCCAGGATCCTAAATGAAGTTTTGAGACTGTAATGGGAAATCCAGGCCCATTAATGTTGATGTGATAACTAGTGAGTCCTACATGAATGGCTGTTCACTTCTTGTAATACACAGATCATCTCCTTAAAAGTATGTACGGAAACTAGAGTGCTATCTGTCAGAGTCTAGCATGTCACATAACATGTCAACTTATGGTATTTTATCTTAACGCATGCTTTACTAGCTAAAAGTTAATTTAAAAAAGTAATGGTAAAAAAAACAAAACACTTTTTTAAAAAAGGGGGAAAAAAAACATTTACATATACAATTTATTATGGCTCACAATAAAATTATTCAGTAAAATACATATATTTGACATCTCTGTAAATGAGAAAATTCATAGAATACAATGTTTGTAATTAATTTCACTAAAATAAGCATTGCAACGTATATAAATAAAAAATACAAGTATAATGGCCACAAATTAAAGACATTTAAAAGAACGCCTCACCAGGAACAATTTTGAGGTGGACCCCTGGCAATGAAAGGGTTAAAAAACACTGGACCTCATCAAAAGTAAGGAGTAAATCCAACTTGTACGTGCACCTTGGCAAAACTATGTTGCGCTTTGGAGTAAGGGGGGGGAGTTGATGGACGACATTTCTGTGTGGGCAAATTTATAGTTGGGATGGGGGTGCTTCCTTACTCGAAGTGTAAAGATACATCTGCTCAGTATTCGTGTGCTACAAGCAAAAAGAAGGTAGTATTTTCCATGCAGGCAAAAGACACAAATTGCATTTGCAACCCTTGCATCACAGCCAGGGGCGGGCTGGCAAATTTCAGCCCGGGGGGGTGCACAGGCGGCCGCATCACATGACACGCGATGCGGCCACGTCCTTGATGACACGGCCGCATCGCGTGTCATGTGATGAGGCCGTCTGTGCGCTGACGCGGCCGCATCGCGTGTCATGTGATGAGGCCGCCTGTGCGCTGACGCGGCCGCATCGCGTGTCATGTGATGCGGCCGACTGTGCGCCGCTGGTAATATCCAGTTTATGCGGAAGACAACGCTTGCATCCACGGGCCAAAGAGCGGTTAGACTGAGCGGCCTGGGGGGGGGGGGGGGGGGGCGATGCCCCCCTGCCCAGCCCGCCCCTGATCACAAAATGGTTTGCCCAGGTGCAAAGTCATACCCTTTAGATGTGTTTGTTCCTATTCCAAAATGTAGTCCGCTATGTATACTTATTTTAAGTTTTAAATGTGTCTATCTCAATATATGTCTTAAGAGTTTTTTTCCGCTCACAATAAAAACAAAATAAAACCATAGAAACTGCACCACTACTATGTTCAGAAACCAGTGAAAGGGTAAAATATATAAAACAGAGTGTGTGATGCAAAGTTCTCCCACTGTGTGTAGTATGTATATGTTAATTTACACATTTTACATGGTGCACTTTCATACCGCAGATGCTTTCTCTATCATTTTGGTGCCATAGTTAAACAAAAATGCAGAAAGCGTAAACTTCCTGTGATGATAATACGTATCAGACAACAATGATTTTACATGCTTCTTCCATTCTGGGTGATTGGCGGTCTAAAAATTCATTTGTTCCAAACAGGAAATCACATTTTCTTCCAAATGGGATATTCTCTGAAACAACTGATTGCATAATTACAGTTGGCGGAGCTCCATAAAGACGGTTACATTCACTTCACCACTGAGCTTATGGTTCTGACATCCAAATTGGCCAAAAAGGAAGAATTAGTAACTTTAACTGTTATTTTGGTTATTGGCTTTAGTATAAAATATAAAACCTTTGTCTCTTCTCATTCACATTTTAGAAGTAAAGTACACTTTTGCTTTAAACAAATAAATGTATGCCCTCTAGTATACTAATAATACATTTCCACACAAGGAGGTAAGTTATGAAACACACTGGATGGGCACTCTTTAGTTTACACCGGAGTGCCTAGATAGTCCACTTAGTGGACAGCAACGTGCTCTTGATCAATTACATCACAAACTAGAAGAGTATTGAGATGTGTGGAGAGGCTGAATAAATAAGCCATAATTTAGGATAAACTGAACAATGTTTTAAGAGAAAAATCTAAAAGTATTAATTATTTATGTAGGTGGTCTCTAAAATCATAAAAGATTAGACTTTGTTGTTTACACGTTTGCACAGTGAGCCTCATTGAATTTTCCCATCTCCTGGCAAACTTAGGTGCACTTTTAGTTTGCTGGACTCATCTGCCAAGAGTGTAGAGTAGCTGTGTACCTTGAAGTGCTCTGGGCGGATCATCTAGGGGCAGCAGACAAAAAAACAAGGTGCTTTGTGCCGCACATCAGCTGCGCTTTGTAACTGAGGTCCACAGTTTTTACAATATAAGATAATAATATTACTTTTGGGAGATAATATGATTTACTGGATGCCAACAGAAGTATGATATGTGGCTTATGTGGGATTGCAATAACATGAGTTAAAAAATGTTGTATCACAAAGTTGAGCACATGGAGGGTGTAACAATTAGTAAACTAAGCTTATCAAATTATCTGATTAAACGGCACACATATTAAAAGCATGTGTAAGACACAGTGTAGTTTAAAGGATATCAGTTTGCAATCAGCGGATTCCTGTAAAATACTTTTTGTATAGGTGTCCTGCTGTCTCTGATCAGTGAACTGGTTACCTTACAGTAAACCATGAACGGTGTGCATAATTGGAATGAAGAGAGTTTATGAAACTCACCAAGCTGTTGAGCTTCAAAATACAGCAAATCGATGAATTCAAAAAATGTACCTAATTTACAATTCACCTGAGACTGTTTTGAAAATGTATCTAATCATACACAGGTGAATTCATTTAATTGAATTGGACAGCTTCCCTGACATATGTTCTCACAGAGGAAACCCTCAAAAAATGTTCTGGCAGCACTTGGGGACAGATTTGCGAACCACTCTCCTGGGGGAACAAGTAGCCATAATTAAAGACTATTAAAGGACACAACAGACAGTCACTATAGGCATAGGGGTCAACTTTTAAAAATGATTGGGGGAGCTCTTGTTACCTCCCCCCCATATGACTGATAAATGCCATGCATAGACATGAGTGAATGAATGGTACATATTCACCAAACTCTGCTCAATAAAACATGTCTGCAGGTGAAGCAATTAGGGGGGGTTTTGTCCAGGAACTTCTGTTACTTGTTCCTGGTACAATATTGTGCAGCATTCACCTCATGTTCCCATCTACAATGCAGGGAAAATGAAAGTACAACAATTTATCTATAGCGCTTCAATAGTCCTTCAGCACCATGAGCTGGAACAAGAGGGGGTTCTTGGCTTCAGGTAAGAGGTTGGTTACTGATAGTTGTTGACATGTTTTACTGAGCAGTGGCCTTTTTAAAGACAATGAGATTTACCCCTTGTGCACAAAAAAAACATTTTTAATCCATCTTATCTCCCTTATGAGACTGGAAACGGTGAGGTCACTGATGAAGAGAAGCAGATAAAATATACATAGCCAAGTTACATGGTCTACTCCCCTTGTCCTTGTTCCATACTTTGCATTTCGTATCTGCTGTTTACTGTTCTACTGTTTCTCTCTATGTAGCTCAATGATCGCTGGGATATGGATTAAAAGATACTTGTGTCCACGTAGACTAATCAGGAAACAAACCTATAAACGGAATTAAACACTCTATAATATTTATTACAGGGGGTAACCTGGCTCATAGTCTGTCCAGCCTCTGCTTTGCAAATGAGTACTGCCTAGTATAGTAAATTAGTATACTCTCCGTGACACACACAACACTAGCACAGACAAATGCAAAGTGCTCTAAGACACATGTAACACTCCTTAAGGGGTATGTAACTGTACGTTGTTTGTGCGAATTTACCTTGCGTGGGCTTTCTTCACCTTGATAAACGTTTCCAGCAACAACTTCTTTTCCCACGCCACAACAGAGAGACAGGTGGTCCCAAACCCCCAATTCACAATAATGACACATAAATAATAAAATATAAAATAAAATAAAATAACCGTATATTTATTTTATGGGAACTCTTTCTTGCAGTTTAACTTCCTTCAAGTGAAATGTTAATGTCACCCCGCACAACTAGCAAGATAACTGTGACAAACAAAGTATCACATTAAACAGTAAAATGCAACATGCAATATTTAGTTTACAATTTAACAGTCAGCGTCTACTGGAGGTAAGGGAATCCAAACGATTATTACTTCATAAACATATTGTACATATTATAGTTATTTCTTCCATGGACAGGCTTTGATGGTGCACATTAATGTAAATTAAAACTGCTTGCAAGCTTTTTAAATCCTGAACCGGAAACACTGTATAACCTGCCAGTCCTGAGCACTACTTCAGCTTGACACCATTAATACGCTAATTACTGAATCATTGCAGGGGCAGCCAGAGCGGGCATTCCTATTAGCTGTAGCTGCTGATGTTTAGCTGGACTTGAGATAAAAAACTGACTGACTCTTGTGAAGATGTATTTAAGTATTTTACTGAATAACAGAACAAAATGGCTGACTCTGTAGGTCACTAATGCTGGACTGTCTCTAACTCCGAGGCTCTGCCTTACAGATCTTATTCTAATATCAATATTCTGCAGTTTCTGTCACTGTTCTCTGACAACCTCCTTTCTAGGTAGGATAATTAAGTCTACATAAGTTTAACTGTGTAAACGTTGTGCTCTCTTACTGTATCCTTATGGTTTCTAGGTACAGGGAATATTCAGCTCTGCCTGACTACTTCAGGCTGTACACCCAGTCCTGAAGAAGAACAATATCACGCTCCTCAAGTTTCTCCTCAGCATACAGGCTCCATTACCCGGCTTCTGGCTCCTTCTCCCTCTCTCTGGCAGTCCACATGGTTACATTCCACATACACAGTTGTCCACTCTCAGTTATAGGGTTCCTCATCTTACTTAAGCGATACCCCCATTCCAGATATATATAGATCTTTGTAAGGAGTCACTAGTCCTGAATGGGGTATCACACACATACTCACACAAACTACTCTTACCCACACAACGTTAACAACAAAACATACACACAACAATTAATTACTCACCCATGTGCTCTCCACGTTGCTCTTCATTTCTAAGACCTTCAACTCATCAGTCTATTATGGCCAGTATTGACAGTATGGTCTGTGCCATCTGATTATGTGGCTAACAATAATGTTTGCAATATGGTTGTCACTGGAGTCTGGAAAATGTGGCCAATGCTATGTAGGTAATGGCTTCAGGAACACTGACATGAATACACTGTAATATGCACACACCGCTACACAAGAATGGATACTTGCACAAGGACAGGTTAAGCGCTTCCACACATCGTCACACTTGACACACCAATACAGAAACATGGAGAAACAATAGTCACTTTTGCTACTCCTTATATAAAACAGACATCATTTAACCATACTCTTAGACAAAACCTCTATATATTCTAAATACATGGCCACAATATGTAACATATGCAATTTTTATTTTTAATCACACTAATTATTGTGAACATCATGAAGTAGGAGCAGATCATATCTTTTTTATTGCTCATTATGCATTTTATATTTTAAATACACTTGGACTCTGCTGGGTATGTCTGTTTCTGAATCTGGAGCATACAAGGAATGTAAAATGTAGCACAGAGAGGACTTCCCAACATTCTCCACGCATACGTCTTGGAAGGACAGCAGTGCAGGAAACGGCCGGCCTACTGAGGCATGTGACACTGTTTTAATGGAGCACCTGAAAATAATAAAAGCTCAGTAAAAACCCAAAATATGTAAGAAATAACAGCATACAAATAATCAGAAAAAATTGAGTAGTCCCTTTCTAATACAATATATTTTTTTACATGTTCTTTAATTAGGACAGCTAGTTGTGTCACATTGTTGCTAAGAGCTACACATTAAGCATACACAGGTTACTTACAGTTACATCTGTCAGTGTCTAGTTATCCAAAATCATGCACTATATGGCATTGATATATTGAGCATGCTATAAGTTGTAGTTCAAGTGAAATGTCTCGGGTCAATTACACCTATGTCTAGATAGATAAAATGTACAGTATTTCCTCCCAATTTATTAATGGAATTGACAAACTGTTCAGTGTTTTAGGTCCTTGATGAAGGTTTTATTGTGTACATTGTGCAATATATTGTGTATATATCATGCAATTTGTCAATTCATTAATAAAAATGAGAGTTTCAGTATGGCCATCTTTAGAAAAGGGGCATTTTGTCCTGGGCCTACATGGATTCTAGTAGGAGAGGCCCTAAGAGCTTCTAACTCAACCCTCCATGTATAAGGAAGACAAAACGCCCTTTCTGGGACTGAAGCCTTTGTGACATCACTGCAGTGACATCACAGGTTTTCTTTTTACAAATGAGCATGCAGCACTTTTAACTGGATTTCATTTAGAGTTAGGAGCAAAATAAGAAAATAATGGAGCAAATCTGCATCTTGGCAAAACCATGTTGCACTGCAGAGGCGACAAGTTTAAATGTGCGCATAGACTTAGAAAAACCTGAACTAATCTTGTTCGTGTTCTTGGAAGAGTGCTGACCCTACATTCTGCCTGCCATTTTATAAAGACATATCACAATACAGAGGGCACTGCTCCACTGTCTGAAAAGATGCTTGCTCACAAAGTGACATGCTCATCTCACTGTGCAAATGCCATTTATGTAAGCTTTTGCCCAAATGCATAAATTTATGCAACACGCATGGATTTTATATAGAAAATTGCATCGTCTGTGAGAGTGCATGTTTGTTTCCTCCTGCAAAAAGAATCTGATGATAGTAAGGGATTATTGATGGGAAATGCTTATTTAAATAAAGCAATTTCCCGCACCGGATTCCCAGGGAAATATTTATTTTTTAAATATTTTTTTTTCCAATAATGATTTTATTAAAGTTTTTCCTTTTGCTTACATGGTACACAAAAACAGAAAAGACATACGATAAAATTTACAAGACAGGTTAAATATTTTTTTTAAAATACCAGGCACCCTGGCCTGGGTGGTGAAGCGATAAGAATCCTCCTACCACTGCCAATTAGTATCACTGGGGAACTGAATATTACTCACCGGCCCTGGCAAAAAATTTATGGTAATTATTAGTGATATAAAATCTATACTATTGCTTCTGGATAATAAATAGACCCATAATCTGAACAGAACAGCTCATTGTTAGTGTCTTCAATAAAAAAAAAATCTTTACTCAGTCTGATCAGAACATCTCTTAAGTTGAATAATATTCAAGGTTTCTGACCATGTGACAGGAAGTGAGACTCTGTATCAGCCGCCTGCTTAGTATTTTTTATTTTATGATATTGTTAGGCTTTCTTAGGTAGCCATCTGCTGAGATTATTTTAATAAATGTAAAAATATTATTTTAATTATATTAATAAAGATGAATTATCTTATCTTCTAATATTTTTGATGATTTCATCATACTGAGTACTATAATAGGAGTACTTCCAGCGCTCTGTATTTTTTTAGTGGAATCAAGTATAATAAGTGGCATAAAAGGTGCTATAGAAGGACTGTTAGTGGACGACTCAAAGTGATTTTAATTTTGAAAGGGTTATGTATAAAATCTGTTTCAGCAAGATTAATAAGTGGTTTGGACAGGACAAATTCCGTAAGTTTAAGCTGCCAGTGCAATTTTTAGAACTCAACTTGCAAATCAAACCAGGTTTGTTTGTGTACTGGTATAAAAAGAGAATCCATTATTCAGTACATATATTTTAGCTTCAGTAAGGGGATAGTAACTGAGAGTAAAAAAACATCACTTCCTAAGTGGAAACTGCTTTTACTGCAAGGTCTTCTCCCTCCTACATCTTAGCGATATTTGATTCTCCTTTATAATTATATGATATATATTATATATATATTATATTCAAGCATTTTTATCCAAAAAAGAGCGCTTGTATATATGTGTGTGTGCGCATGTGTGTGTGTGTGTATATATATATATATATATATATATATATATATATATATATATATATATATATACATATATATATATATATATATATATATATATATATATATATATACATGTGTAAATATATAAATATATGAATATATATATATATATATATATATATATATATATAAATATATATACATGTGTATATATACACACAGCATTAAAACCACTGACAAGTGAAGTGAATAGCATTGATTATCTCGTTACAACGGCACCTGTCAAGGGGATATATTAGGCAGCATGTGAACTGTCAATTTTTTGAAGTTGACGTGTTGGAAGCAGGAAAAATGGGCAAGCGTAAGGTTCTAACCTACTTTGACAAAGGCTAAATTAAGCTGACTAGACAACTGGGTCGGAACATCTCCAAAAACGGCAGGTCTTATGGGGTGAACCCGGTATGCAGTGGTTAGTACCTACCAAAAATGGTCCAAGGAAGGACATCCGGTGTACTGACAAAAGGATCATGGGCACCACAGGCTCATTGATGCACTTGGGGATCGAAGACTAGCCCATCTGGTTCAATCCCACAGAAGACCTTTTGTAGTGCAAATTGCTGAAAATGGTAATGTAGGCTATGATAGAAAAGTGTGAGAACACAACAGTGTATCACAGCTTGCTGCATATGGGGCTGCATAGCCGCAGACCGGTCAGAGTGCCCATGCTGACCTCTGTCCACTGTTGAAAGTGCCTACAATGGGCATGTGAGAGCCAGAACCCTGGAGCAATGGAAGAAGGCGGCCTGGTCTGTTGAATCCCATTTTCTTTTACTGCATGTGGATGGTGTGGTGATGTCCTGGGCAATGTTCTGCAGGGACACCTGGCATTCATCTGGATGTTACTTTGACACATACCACCTACCTAAACTTTGTTGTAGACCAAGTACACCCCTTCATGGCAACAATATTCCCTGATGGCAGTGGCCTTATTCAGCATGATAATGTGCCCTGCTAGACTGCAAGAATTGTTCAGGAATGGTTTGAGGAACATGACAAAGAGTTCAAGGTGTTCACTTGGCCTCTAAATTCCCCAAATCTCATTCCTATCGAGCATCTGTGGGATGTGCTGCTAATGTCTTGGTTCCAGATACCACATGACAGATTCAGAGGTCCTGTGGAGTCCATGCCTCGATGGGTCAGAACTGTTTTGGCAACTTGAGTGGGATGTACACAATATTAGGCAGATGGTTTTAATGTTGTGGCTGATCGGTATATATATATATATGTATACAATATTGTGGCACTGGCTTCTCCAGTACTTTTTAAAAAAACATTAAAATGTTTTAAGTGAGGTGTATTATCTTTGTCTTACAGAGCCTTACTTACTATAGGTTGACTCTCCAAGCTGGAGATGAGTATATCTGTCTGCACATCATCCTCCTGGTTCAACTCTGCTCAGTTAAGAGGTAGGCTATATATGAAGCCATACCTGGGCACAAGTTTATTATGCAGATTCAAATAAGGTGCCGATTAATGTGCAGAGTCTTATCTGGTGACAAAAGTAATGTCACAGACATACTTGGTCCCAAGACTAATGAACAAAGCCATATTTGTTGCCACAATTAATATGCATAGACATGCCACTGATCCTAGTCTCAAGACTAATTTGCAAAGCCATATACAAATTATAATATACAATACATTTATCCAAAAATACATGTGCATCACTGAAGCACTACATTTTGCTTCCCCAATTATGCTCTATGTATTTATTTAAAAATATAAGGTAAAAAAAGTGTATTGTATAATTTAAACACTGTTTTTATTTACTGTACAAATATTATTATTATTATTATTATTATTGTTGTTGTTGCTATGACACATTTTTAAAGCCTATAAATAGTACACCTATAGGTATATATACTTCATATTTCTTGTAGTTCAGGTTAATCCTTGAACACAAAGTGCAGGGGTGATGGTGGCAGTGACAGTAGCCAGTAGTGCCAACAAAAGAAGCAAACTGTTATAAGACTTCACATACCTACTTTTGCCAAATGCTTCCCAAGTCTTATAACTAAGTACATGGATTTGAAGGCCAAAGTTGCAGCATCTGCAGATGTGAAAAACTTTTCAATCGTTCCATGCAAATCGTTTCATGGGAGGACTTGGGTGGAACATTGGTGTTCTGTGCTTATTGCAGATAAGCAGGATGTGTGTCCCTATTTTTATGCCCTCGTGCAAAAATTAGATTTTGTTTTGTGGGACATGATTATTTAAATAGAGAAAGATGTGGAGAAGGCACATTCATGGGAGTTCCCTGCTTTCAGGGAATACACACAACCTTTTTTTCCAACTCAAAAAGGACATGCTTTTTCTACCACCTCTATGGGGTATATTTACATACCTGCAGGTTAGAAAAAGTGGAGATGTTGCCTATAGCATCCAATCAGATTCTAGTTCTCATTTATTGAGTACATTCTACAAAATGACAGCTGGAATGTGACTGGTTTCTATAGGCAACATCTCCACTTTTTCAAACCAGCAGCTTAGTAAATCTACCCCTGTGTCTCATCATATAATTTTTTTCAGATGGCTGCATTTTGTACCACCTGCACTGGTGGAGAAAAGAGTATTTCTATGCATACATTGACCAATGTAATAAAAATATTCAGACACGAATATGTGACATGTAATAAAGACTAACAGTATCCCCTCCTTCTCACCATTAATTTAAGACATAAATAAGCGCTTTTTAGGAGAAAAATAGAACAGCTAAGATTAATGAAGGGAGTGGTTCTAAAGCAGTACTAGGTTCAATTTCTAAGTGGCTCTTTCCATCATGTGCATTTTCAAGTGTATCCAGAAACACGTAAGGCTAGGTGCCGAATGATAGTGGGCAGTCACAAGGACGGTAGCTGGGCATGTACCCTAAACATGCCTTTTATCGGACAATGCACTTGCACAGTTTAAGAAGCAGTGTGGTTGTGAATTTTTTGGTGGTTTGTAACTGAACCTTACTGTATATTTTGGTGAGTTATATCCAGACAAGGGTGAGAAACATCACTATCCCTTCAAAAAGGTAATAAATCCCTGATTGGAAAGTTTGTTTTTCGCATGATTCGAAAACAAAATAATTTTTAATTACTTGTCTTTTACTAGACATTAATGAGGCAATATTGAACTGAATATAAATCAGACAGCTGATCTGAATCCCTTGTACAGTGCCTGCAAACAGGGTGACACTAACTAATGATAGAAAAAAAGTTGTCAAATACTTATTAACCCTTACTTCTAAAGTAATAAACCTATTTTTTAATTATCATACTACTGTAATTTTATTTATAATCCAATATTCCTAACTTTGAAAAATACAAGTTGCCCCTTAATGTAATTTCTAATAACACTTATATAAAAAATCCCTATTCTGCAGATGCATCAAGAAGTATACTGCATTATGTCCCTCTGCGAACTGCACAGCATATCATCACCAAGTATATCATTTGATCCTAGTGTGGTAATTGTACCATACCTACTGACTTGAAAGAAAACATAAATTCAATTAACTAAACAACAAAGATGATTCTCATTACAGAACCCATGAGAAAGGCCATGTGCCTCAATTGTTCACATAAACAAAGTACTCAGCTTCGTAAAGTATCATGTTCTGTTTATGTCAGACGTTACTCCAGAGTTACAGTTTTATTCCATCTGCTGTACTTGAAATACATCTAAATGGCTTTTACACTTGACACACAGATTATCTTAAATATAACCTCATTGGGTAATGTGTATTCTGTGGTCTGTGTTTGATATGTTTTAAATTGTTATCATCAGAGCCTATTGCTGAATTGTCCTTTCATCACAGTAAGGCATTCTGAATCTATTGTTCACACGTAACAAACTATTTTTTTATTTTTAAAAGAAATCTACATTAACTTTTTTTGAAAGTGGATATTAATCTCCTTGCGGTGTCTACAAGCAAGTAAACGACCAGAACATCTTACCCATGCTCTAGCCAATCAAAGAGAAGCTGCTCTGATTGGCTACTTACAGACAGGATCTTGGGCTGTTAGTTGTGGGGGGCTCCTAGCATAGCAAGTACTGCGTTGTCTATGAGGGTTTTCTATTTTAACCATTGGTTTATCAAAGAAAAAAGAATATGGAAGAAAGGAGAAAAGAATAATTAAGAAAGAAGTTGGAAAGATCCATAAGTAAAATGTTGAGCAATAAAGATCCCAATGAGAAATTTGGTGACACTTTATTTCAATTAAATGACTTTTAAAGCAGCAATCCGACATAGAAGTTTTTTTTTCTTAAAATAGCAAGGTATGTAACTTTTAAGCATGGATCTGTCATTTTTCTTAACTGCTCCTCCTACAAATCATCCTCTCCTTTTCAAAATCTCTCTGAAGGGAAGGCTGACAATCACACATGTACACAGAATCATAGCCCTCAGCATGTCATGTGAAGACAGAGAGGGTGGATTTTACAGCGTACAATGCAGACAGAGCTCAGAGGGACTTTCCAATGCCTCTCTGCTCACAAAATTTAATGCCATGGTACTGTGGCTGCCATGGTAGCAACATTACACTGTGCAGAATTATAAATCATTAATACTAGCCTGAAGAAACAAACCAGAGAAAAATGGTAATTATAAGGATTCTTCTTATAGCCTGACACTGTTTTTTTATGTTAAAAACACACCTATCCTTTCATGGGATTTCTACTGTCCATTTCACCCACTGGAACATGACTAAAGACATCCAACAACTAAGAACGACTACAATATAAAAGATATATATTACAATATAAAAACTAACTGTGTACTAATACAAAAATATTAAACTTGATGCCAAAAGTTGGTTACTGATGTAGTAAAATATATCAGATCACATGCATGATCCTACGTGAGCTAGGACATAAAAAAAATAAATTTTTCCAGTTACTCAGAGATCATATCTTTGTATACAAGACTGTTTTAAAAATGCTTTATCAAGTAATTCAAAGTTGAAAAGGGTGCAGAACACAGCTGCTTTCTTACCAGTCTTTTTCTGCTTCACATCTGGAGGAAGCTGGCCTGGAACATACCACTGGTAATCTGGCTACACAGAATAATAAAACCTTATTACAACAATATGGACTTCATGAATACTTCAAACAAAAACTCAGCAGCAAGCTCAAAATATAAACATACTAAAAGACTTTTTGTTTGTCGTACAGAAGTAATTTAGCTCAATCCTTTTTGGCTCAGCACAACCACTGTTATAACTCATTGGGTTGTTTTCTGTTTTCCCATGAGATGTACTTTGGCTGTCTGTACCCGTCATAAACATTTTATATATACCACAAGATGCTATCCGCAAATCACATATTGGAACAATTAATTAACACACAAAGAGACAAAGGTACAGTGAGAACGGGACTGTGGCTGAAGCCAAATACTGCCACACAGGAAAAGTAAAAGAACTGTGTCTATATTTCTAAATATTCAATTTTAATTAAAACATATAACATTATTAACATTTTTTTTAAAGAGTTCCATATAAATTGTCAGCAAATGGATTTTCCTTATGTCAGAAAGATATACTTAGGTACATTTGTGAGAAAACACTGGGTGCTGAATGTATGGCAAATGACACATAGACTGAATGTATAATTTAGAGGAAAATACTATGCACATGTTTATACTGAAAACATAATCAGGCTGTTCCCAATCGTATAATAAATGAGCAGGGTCCTCTACACCAGTGGATCCAAAACTTTTTCATTTCAAGGCACCCTTAGGGTTTCCATAATTTTTTCAAGGCACCCCTAAGCCAAAATAATGACCAAGTAGCCCCCCGCCTTGCTTACCACTGGCCTTGCCCGAATCACCCTTGTGAGATCGCCGAGGCATCCCAGGGTGCCTAGGTGCACAGTTTGGGAACCACTGCTCTACACCATTCTATATATTCCCATAATGTACAATTCTGCAGTATATGTTACAACTATATAAACCAGAGTTGTCCAACCCGCGGGCCGCATGTGGCCCAGCACGCCTGTAAATGTGGCCCAGAAGGAGTTTTGGTTGTGGCAAGGGGGCAGCACTGTTAATGGAAAAAAAAAATCCTGCAAAAAAAAGAAAAGAAAATACTTACCTTGCGGTCACGCGGTCACGTCAGCTGGTACTCCGGCTCCCTCCCTTGTCTCCTCCTCCGTGCGGCGCTCGCAGTGAATGTCAGGCATGATGTCATCACACCCAACATCCATTGCGGAGCGCAGCACAGAGGAGTCACCCGCGTGAGAAGAACAATCAGCAGCACAGAATTGGAGAAAAGAAGAGAAGAGGACAGAAGAACAAGCCGATTAAAAGGTAAGTTAAGGGGGATTTGTTTTATTATTTCAAGGGACGCTGACCAGTGAATAAAAGTCCCCTGGTCCTGGAGCATCATGGACCTTATCTCCCTGCTACATACTTCTACTTGTAATACTAATGGGACATTATATATTATTCTCTTTGGCCCATTATAAGTTGTTATCCCTTAACATAGTGGTGTAATTAGCAAAACAGGTCACAATTTGGGGTCACAGTGATGTATATGTCAGGTACCGCAGGCCTGGTCAGGGCACCCTGATATACAATGCCTGGCTTAAATGCACTTTATTGATATTGCATCGAAACAATACAAAAAGTGATTATAGTATAATAACTAGAGAGGATTTTTTGAACAGGGCGATTGAAAGGTAAGTATAGGGGGATTAGAAAAAAAGTGATATATATATATATATATATATATATATATATATCACTTTTATTCTCATATATATATGTTAACTATGTTTTCTATGGTTTTTTGGATGATCAGCTATCGTTATTGTTAGTGTATCTTATGTGCGGCCCAAACCAACTCGTCGTCTTCCAATGTGGCCCAGGGAAGCTAAAAGGTTGGACACCCCTGATATAAACATTAATTGTAGTAAGAGCACTGACTACAATAGAACGGCATAATTCAACAGTCACACTGATATATGTATAATCATTTAGTTCACTGCTCAAGAAGACTTGTATATGATAAAGAATAATGTGATAAGTAATAATCTGGTAAGTAAAGATCTGCATATACACTAAGCACCAGATATGGATCTATATATTAAACTAGGCACCAGATATAGCTGCATGTAGACTTGCACCATATTTTTCTTTTTAATTAAACCATAGTTGCCTACTCTCCCAGAATGTCCGGGAGACTCCAGGATTTCTGGGAGTCCTCCCAGACTACTGGGAGAGCAGGGCAACCTCCCGGTTCCTGGCCACTTCATTAGTTAAGTGGCAAGGGCGGGTCTTAAGACACGATTCACACATTATCACGACCCCATCCCCTGCTGTAATAGGATAGACCTTGTGATCACAGTTTAAGGGGTGAGTCCAAATGACGCAATTGGCCAAGCCCCATCCCCACATGCCCACCACCCCCGAGATCTCCTGGAGGCCAACTTGCCAAAGTTGGCAAGTATGAAGTAAACTGGGTAACAGATATGGCTCTGTATGTGATGGACATGAAATCAGATATAGCTCTGAATATGATTTGGCACGAGATAAGACTTGGCACATTGAGCGGGCACTAAATATGTCTCTGCATATTTGAATTCACACCAGATACGGCTATGCATGCAATTGTAATACCCCGCAAATCACAGGTATATTACTGTATGCACTCATTCAGAAAATTATAGAGTACCTTTGGGAAGTTAAATGTAAATTGTGTCGACCATTTGTGGGCGGACAGACTGCAAACTATAACCCAGGCTGCTCTCTAGAGCCCAAGAATGTGCTAGAAGGCTTCAGGATACTCTTGGGAAAAAGAGGAGGAGGCAAAAATGGACTGGCTAGAGAAAGAAGTGATGTGTGACTGCTGGCTGAGCTAATATGGGATCTTCCCTCCAAGAGCCACTGAATGCTGAATTGTTGTCCTGAGGGATGTTTGCAGCCAGTTATCACTGCTATATGATGCTTTGATATAGACTTCCCGGATGTCATTTTGGAATATACTAAATTCGTTTCTAACTATTAGGAGGATATTATATTTTTTGGATTATGCTGAATATGATATGTTCTTCAATCCAGCAATAACTTAACTCAAGCATTATTGCAGCATTTTCCTCCTAGCGGATTATATGTACTTAACATAGGCAACTGAGGCTTTTTTCCATCGGTACTAGCTGGTCTCTGTTGTTTATCCTATCTAGGGTTGCTATATAACACACCAACTCAGTACCTCATAGACGTAGCCTATAGCGCTATTTCAGCGTGTATTTATACAATTAGGAGGATAAGTGGGACTTTGCAAATTATTTAGCATTTTAATCCCATATCACGTTTTTATTTATTTTTCTTTTAATTATTTTGCTCAATTCTTTCCATTTTAATCAAATCTTAATAAAAGTTTTATTTTAACGAGCACTCTAGGAGTGCCTCATATTACACTGTCTTTTTCTTCCTTTCTTCTCCCCCCTCTTTTCCCTTGTATACCATACCAGTTAATACAGTGTTGGGTGCACCCCCCGATCTAAGTTTGTTTTTAATCGGGTTTACAAGATTTGCATTTTATTAAGTGCTCATACTATTTTGCCTTGTGCGGTTCTCCATCCCTGTGTCTTCTGTAATTAGGTAGACAGAAGAGTCTGCCTCTCTAACACCGATGGATGGAACAAGGTAAGTGTGAGAGAAGGGAGGGGGTATATCAATATAATGTGTAAGGGAAGGGAGGAGTATCTCAATATAATGTGTAAAGGAAGGGAGGGGTATCTCAATATAATGTGTAAGGGAAGGGAGGGGTATCTCAATATTATGTGTAAGGGAAGGGTGGGGTATCTCAATATAATGTGCAAGTGAAGGGAGTGGGATCTTAATATAATGTATGAGGGAAGGGAGGATGATCTTAATATAATGTGGGTGGGAGGTAGGCTATTAATTTAATGGTGGTGTGTGGGTGGTGCTAATTATTTCATCAGTGCTATTTTATTTGTTTGGCGATGGAGGGGCTATTTAAATTATTAGTGGGACCTATTAATTTAAGATAGGTTGATTGAACCTTTAATTTAATGTTGGCATGGTTTGGTGGCTATTAATTGAATGTGTGGCCGACTTTGGGGATAATGAGGTCTATTTATTAAATGTGGATATGAAATATTAAATAGCAGTGAAGGTTACACGAAATAGGTATATTTATTAAATGTAAATTCTGTTAACATATGGCCGGGGTTGGAGGGCTCTCTACTGTAATTTGAGTGAGAGGTAGGTTAGTAATCTAATGGTGAACTGAGGGTAGGAGCTAATTATTTAAAGGTGGGTGCCATTAATTTATTTGTGCGGTAATGGTCGGACTATTTTATTTATTAGTGTTGCCTATTAATTTAATTAATTTACTCATGGGAACTTTCATTTAATGCTGGGACAGTTTGGGACTATTGAATGTGAGCTTGGGAAGGAGGACTATTTATTAAATGTGAATATTAATTATTTAATGCCAAGGAAAGTTGTGGGAAATAGGTTTATTTATTAAATAGGAATACTATTAATTTAACGTTGGGTCTGGTTGGAGGGAAATAGGTCTATTTATTTAATGTGAATACTATTATTTTAATGTTGGGGCTGGAGTTAGGTCTAATTATTAAACATGGGTGCTATTGATTTAACGTCAGGGCTGGTTGGAGTTTTCTAAATGTTATGCACCAATTTTTTTTCCAAATAGGGCCCCCAACATTCCAGGATACAGACCAATATCCACAGATGGTGAAATTGACAATAACGGGTAGAGAGTAGGACAGTCTACCAACTGTCTTGAATCTGGTGGGTCAGTCCTGAATTTGGGTGGCTGTCTCACTTAGCCAGGATTTGGTTTGACTACAAGGACAATTGGGAGGTATGTCCTGCTTTACACTGTACTGCTCCTGAAGGCAGAGCTGTGTGCATCTAACAGTAGTGCTCACAGTTTTGCCTGTGCATTTGGCTAAAATGATAACCATATTACATTATAGGGCCCCCATGTCTTAAGTGCCCCGGACCCCCTAGAGTCTTAATCCAGCTCTGACTATGGCAGCTTATTTTACATATCATTTTATGGTAAACACAGACTTGAGTTTCATGAACCTTAAATGAGCTCATTGAAATGTGCAAAGTAATCTGAGACATCAACCCCTCCACAGCTTATATTACTTTATATATGCACTTAATACACGTTCTGTCTACTACACACAATATATTTCCAATAATAATGGGAATACTTGTGGCACTCACCACTAGATGTAAATGCTTTTACTGAACTAACATGAAAGCATGTCACAGCATAACAGTGAGAACACACATATTAGTAACATATAAAACAGTGCCCCCTGCCTGCCGTTTTGTGCACCTCAGTGCTGGCTGCAGCTGAAGGTACTATGGACAGATTCATAGATTGCACCACTCCTTGCATTGACTGCACAAATCCACAGAGCTTGTGAACAGTTACAAGCTTTAGTAAGTCACCCCTAATATTTTATACCTAATGTAAGAGAGTCAATCCTATTTCTATCACAACAAGGAGCAACTACAAGCTTACACATTGTTATATATTTTTTAAGACTTTACCTTGCTATTTATTCGCAGCTGAAACCTTAACCTCTGATTAATTTGTTGTAGTTCCTCTTTTTCTTTAGTTATTCTTTCTCTATCAGCTTTTTCTTGTTTAAAATCTTCTTCATATATCTGGATCTACGAAGCGTTAAAAAAACATACATTAACAAGGTTATATGCACTACAAATCTACATTAAGAACCCATATTTACTATTTACACTGGGAACGGAACTAAACCTTCAAAGATTAAAACAGATACAGTAAAGCACCATATAATTAATTAAATATTCATACATGTGAAAGAGATAAATGCAGACTAGGGTCTAGATTTACTAAAAATTGTATTTGGCAGAGATTTTAAAGCTCTGCACAAAACCGTCAGTTTAGTGTTCCAAAACGCCACATTTATAATAGGGTAGTTTGAGGCTGGAATGAAACCATGTTTGGAGGTTTTAAAACACCTAAACCACCAGCGCTTAGGTCAAAACCGACGGTGGTTTAGTCAACGACGCCAGAAAAAATCTATTTTGTTCAGACCTGCTTCTGATAGGCTAGATAGGTCAAACATTGTGCTGTTTGCTATTTTCCAGTCAGAACATAAGAGGAGGCAGATGAAAAATCATTATTTATTGATTAAGGGGATAAAAATAAATTCTAATTAACATGGGGGATTTAAGTTTTCATTATATTAAGAATAACATATTATTGTACTATTATATTATGGGGCAAAATGATTATATAATTATATTAAGCGAGCAATACTATTTGATTGCTAACGGGTGCAATAATAATTATTTATGATGGGGGCACCATATATAGTGCTCTATAGATGGGTTGGAACCTTTTAACCATGATTGAATGATTGAAACCCCGACAGTAGTATGCCTGACTTGAACTGTAAAAAAAAAAGACGTTTCATAATAGCAACTATACGAGATCCCGGTACTAGTAAATGACATCACTGTAAAACGCGACACTACTATTATTGCTGTTAATGGGGGTATACAAGAAAGCACCGGCTGTACAATGTAGAAGTGTTTGTAAAAACAACATTGTACAGTCGGTGCTTTCTTGTATATAACTTCTACCAAGCATTCGCTGACTAGGGTCCCTATTTATTTATTTATTATACACTTGCACCACACTATACACTTTTATGTATTTTCTTTGCATTGTGTGGCATCTTTTTGTTTTGGGGTTTGTGTTTAGGCTCTTATGTGTAACCCTCTCCCCTAGTTGTCGGAGGCTCCCTCCTTCTGGGGGGTACTGAAGAACCAGTTCCTTGGAGGAAGCTTCGCCTAACTCAGGGAGGTCTTATGGCTGCAGGAGTCGGAGACATCATATGGCTACCCCAGCTTTGGCGAAGGTGGTTCTGAAGACCCTTGTCTCCCTATGGAACCTTATGACCTTTTCCTTCAAGGAAGAATCCAAAGTCCCAAGCCCCTAGCACTGGCTTTATGCACAGCACGGGGTGATTTTCAAGCACCCCACCTCCACTTTAATAAAAAATAGGACACAGTATTGGTTGAATGGGGTGTGGTTTGGGTTGATTTCTGACATGACCTAATTTGTCCAGATTTCCAATTAGGAATGTTGACAGATATGTGAGGAGCCCTGCTGGGAACACAGTTTCAACACACTAGTTATTTCATTTTTTTGGCTGTAGTGCTCTCAGAGTACAATTCCTAGTTTTAAAATCAAATAGGGTTGGTGGGAAGAGTGAGCATAGAGCTGCAGGACTCTTCTGACTCAGTCCAGCTGCAGGACTCTTCTGACGGAGTCCTCCAGTAGTACACTTGTTTGCTGCATTAAACCCCAATTGAAAGTTGCTTGTTAAATGTCATCTTACTTTGTTACTAATGGTAATAGCTTAGCTAGTGACAACATATGTCTAATCCTTATTGGATGTCTATGCAAATGGGATCTGGTATATATTTTCATAGAAATATGTAGGACTCCAAGGAGCACATTTTAGAATATTTTTGTAATGAATAGATCTGTTCTGACATTATTAGGAAGGTAACATATTTCAGTTCATCCTCTTTAACGAAATAGCAAAATGGTATTACAGCTTATGTTTTAATTTAATTAATTGCCAAATTTTTGATACCTATTTCTAACCAAAATTGTGAGTAGAAGATACTGCAACTACTGTAACTGTCATTATGGCAGGGTTTCCTAAATTTGGCATTCCCACAGCAGGTTACTGCCAGACAAAATCATCCTTTGTAGCTGTAGGACTCTTAGAACTGACTCTCTTGAGTTTTCTACAAACAATGAAGCACAAAGACTTTAACTGTTTAAGAACCGATCTTAGTTCACTTATTTGTAAATAGCTCCTCATGATTGCAGTGCTCTTTCTTATTATCTCCAAGGCTGCTTACATTTGATAAATAATAAGAATAAAAAAATTTAAAATAGCCAACAGTCCACCTAAATGTTTGATAAGAATGTAAAAGAACAATACAAACAGCACATGTTAAGGATTAGTAATACTACTTGATTTTTCCATAGGCATTGGTGCATTATGCAGCATGGTCAGTCTAGACTATGTGTACTGGATCTATTGAAAACTACTTCTTGGGACTCCATTGCCACCATTAAAATTTAGATTTTACTATTCTTTTAAAATGCACCATGTTGAGGACAATTTAGCACAAAGGATTAGCTTTATGAGACTGGTCATGTATTTTTTTTAAACCTTAATAGCCCAGAACATGACGCTTTTTCTAAGAACAATAAAAAAAAACACTTTTTAAGACTCAGCAAGTGAACTACAGCAATCGTTTTTGATGCACCACTAAAGGTAAAATGCACATTGGTTAACATGAAAGAGCTGCTAACAGCATCCACAAATATAGATGTAAAATATTTGAGATTGCATTGATAAAATACATTAAATGACATAATGATTATGGTCGGGGCCGGTGCTAGGGTCCTCGGCGCCCTAGGCACAATTTCAAAATCCTCCCCCCCCCAGCACACTGCCCCTGCCCCCTGGGTCTCAATGCGCCCCCCCCCATCCTGTTACCTTAAAGGCGACTCCATAAAGATGCTCCTCGCTGCGGGGTCCCGCCCCTCACTGACACTGTCGGGCCGTGATGATGATGTCACGCCCGACAGTCAGTGAGGGGAGGGGGAGTGGAGGAGAGGAGTCAGAGGGACGGTCCGCCCCATGAGCTGTTAGAGGAGAGGGCGGCGGTCGCGATCCATGGCCCCTCGCCCCTCCCTGTGGATCTATCTGAAGCTATGCGGCGGCCGCGGAAGGTATGCTCAGCGGTCGCCACACAGTATTAAAGTACAATACTTCTGTGGCGCCCACCAGAGCCCGGTACCCTAAGCAACTGCCTAACCTTGCCTAATGGGACGCCGGGCCTGATTATGGTAGATATCCAACTATATGCTTTAATCAAGCAGAGAATCACTTTGGGTTGTCCAGTTTCCATACCACCTCCTTCTTACATCTGCCTGCTCTGTGTTTTTATGAGTATATTGAGCTGAATATAAATTTGTCAGAGTAACAGGAATACACAGGTCTCTGACATGCCTCCCAGCATTACTAATTGAAAAATTAGGACAACTTAGGCTACACTCAAACAAGCCCCAGTTGTCAACACCACGCGCATTTTGGGGAGGTAACAACTCTTTTGACCTTTGCAGATTTCTAATTTCTCACAAAAATCAGAACTGTTGGAATTATGCTCTAATATTTGCATTACCTGCACAGCTAGTATGGCAGCAATATTCAGTAGGGTTCAGGGTAAAAGAGATAACTCAATACATATTTATCTGTAATATTACATATTTATTGGCACCAAATATGTTTGATAATTATCTCACTGGGTTTTAACTCTGGTTCACTTTCATGTTTTTGAGTGCTAGACCATGCCTTTCATATGAGTTATTAACTCATCTAGTTTAGGTTTAGCCTCTCTTTAATCTTAATTGAAAAGTAGAAATCAGCAAAGGTTTGACTGGAATTTTCCGCAAATTTAATTTTATGGTGGACAAGCTGTTTTGTAGAGGTGACAAGTTCTAGTGATGCAATGTTTGAGTTCTGCTTTTGTTTCGGCATTTTGCAGTTTATTTGTTGGGTTTTTTTTTATAAAAAAAAAATGTTATTGTGTTTTTTAGGGATACAAAAAATAAAAGGGAATGAAGGAAGGGGTGTACAAAGTCCAATCGGGACCAATGGTAATCTGATAATAAATATATTTGTATATAAATATCATTTAAGCATTATTCACAAATAAACATATATGTAAATCATAAACAATATAGTAAAGAGGAGAAATTAGGTCCTTTTGGTGAGGGTCCTAAGAGGTGAGAAGTAAAAGTAGGTAACTGAAGGAAATGAGAGAGGAAGGAAGAGGACAGGGGACTGTTAGCAGAGGATAGTAGGAAGATGGAAACTGAAAGTGTATGAAGGAGTTAGGAGTGTGGCTTATTCTATAGGTCTGTTGTGAAATAGGAGGTCCAAGCGTTCCAGGTGGAGGAGAACTTAGAGAGGACGGTTATGAATAATACTGGTGATATGTTCCATTTTATGTGTTTGCCAGATTTTTGGATTGAGTGTTTGAATAGTGGGTGGGTCTCTCTTCTTACAATTGAAGGTGATTAGGCATCTCGCCACTACAAGAATATGTTCAATCAACTTTTGTGTGTGTTTCAGAGTATCAGAGACTGTGCGTGAGAGAAGGTAACAGGAAATATTGTCATTGAGTCGGATGCGAGTAATTTTTTTAATCAGATGATGCATCTCCTTCCAAAAATGTACTATTTTGGGGCAAGTCTACCATATTTGGGCCAGGGTGCCTTCCCCTCCACATCCTCTCCAGCATGAGGTAGCTGCATTAGGGTAGATGGCTCAGAGTCTTGTGGGTACTAGGTACCATCTGAATAGGAGTTTGTACTAGTTTTCTTTAAGTTGTGTACAAATTGAGCTTTTAGCAACAGGTTTACGAACTCGGGTCCAATCCTCTGGGCCAAGAACCTCCCCTTGTCCTCCTCCCATCTTAGCTCATGTCTCTCTTTAGTAGGTTGACTATGCTTAATAAAGAGTGAATAGAATGTTGAAATTAAGCCTCTGGAGGGGGACCTAAAAAGACAAAAGGATTCAAGTATGGGAGGGGAATGAGGGTTTTTGCATTTTATTTTATCTTGATAAAAATGGCGAATCTGTAGATGTTGAGAAAAAGCTGATGTTGGTATCCCAAAGTGATCTCGGAGAGTAGAGAACTCTGTGAAAAGGGTAGAAGGGACTATATCATAAAAGAATTTAATGTTATGAGATGTCCATTCTTTACATTTATTATGGTCCAGTCCTGGATTAAATTCTGGGTTGTTCCAAAGAGGGGTCATGCGAGATGGGTAAGATATAAGATCGATAGTTTGAGCACAAAGGTTCCATATTGATAGCGTGAATTGATAGCACGGTGGCTAAGTGGTTAGCACTTCTGTCTCACAGCACTGGGGTCATGAGTTCAATTCCCGACCATGGCCTTATCTGTGTGGAGTTTGTATGTTCTCCCCGTGTTTGCGTGGGTTTCCTCCGGGTGCTTCGGTTTCCTCCCACACTCCAAAGCCACACTGGTATGTTAATTGGCTGCTATCAAAATTGACCCTAGTCTCTCTCTCCCTCTCTCTGTCTGTCTGTCTGTCTGTGTGTGTGTGTATGTTAGGGAATTTAGACTGTAAGCTCCAATGGGGCAGGGACTGATGTGAATGAGTTCTCTGTTCAGAGCTGTGGAATCAGTGGCACTATATAAATAAATGGTGATGATGATGATGTGTTGGAGGGAGTAGGAAAGATGGGGGTCAGTGTTTAGGGTGGATCCAGAATAAAGATTAGGGGGAGAGTATGTGGATTAGATGACCCTCTATGTCTAAATATTACAATATGGAATCGCGCTCTCCACCCAGGGTTTGCGAGAGCTGCACCTGCTAAGGGTATCCCTCCCTTTAATAAAATATCAATAGAATTATTAGATCCACTTAAATAACAGTATGTTCTTAACAACAAAGCACATAAATGCAAATCTAATTACATGGATAAATGGCAGATGTTAATTCAGAAGCCTACAACCTTCATGAGAATTGTTATTTACATGGAACATATCTTTAACAGCATGAGCCATCAATCTGTATGATTAGAATTGTGATTTATGTGTGATCTATTGTTAGAATTCATTTATTGATGAGGATGGCTTTTTTATCCATACAATTCTTGGATTATTAACTGCCCTTTATCCATGTAATTAGATTTGCATTTATGTGCTTTGTTGTTAAGAACATACTGTTATTTAAGTGGATCTAATAATTCCATTTGAATTTATTTAACTATTTAATCGTGGTATTACATGATTCATATCTTGTTTCGTATTTTAAATAAATGTTTTAACCTTTTATATTAATATTTGAGGTTTATTTAGTCAGGTATTAGGAATCTAGTTTATAAGGTCAATCATCTGATGAGCGCCCAGCACTGTTGACCCTCTATGTCTACCCACAACTTGGTATGTGAGTGAGAGTGAGTTAATATTGCCTGTGTGAGGCTAGATAAAATTTATGGAGACAGGGAAGGCCTAGGTCTCCCTCTCTTGAATGTCTGTATAGAACTTTTAGGCGGACTCTAGCTCTCTTGGATGCCCAAACAAATTTAGTAATATTGCTTTGTAGATCTTTGAGAACCGTGGTGGGAAGTCTAATTAGAAGGGTTTGGAAAAGGTAGAGGAGTCTGGGGAGCAAGTTCAATTTTATTGCTGCTATTCCACTAATCCAAGAAATATTTTGAGAATCCCATTAACGTAAATCATTTTTGAGGGCATCTATCAATGGGGCAAAGTTTGCTTGGTATAGTCGGTCATAGTGTTTGGGAATATAAATTCCAAGGTATTTAAATTTTTGGGGTTTCCAGTGGAATCGATGGCTGACTTTTTGGATTTGTAGAAGGGGCGGAGGGATGTTGAGAGGAGAGCCTCTGTTTTTTCAGCATTAATTTTAAAATTTGAAGGTTTATCATATGCAGCAATCAATTCCAAGTCTTACGGAATCATGTTTTGGGGATTGGTCAGTGTAAGTAGAATGTCATCAGCATAGAGGGCCAATTAATAGTCATTGAGTTCCACCTTGATACCTGTTAAATTTGCAGTGTATTTGTATACTCTACACCTTGCAGAATATATATAGTCTGTAACTAGAGCTGAGATGATAAGTCTGTTAGTTTGCAAACATATCTTGTGATCTCATGTGCCACGGTAACGTCTCATCAGGAGAAATTTGCTTAATGGTACAACATGACGACAACTGCAAAATGGGCTAGATACCCTAGAGCACCTTATATTGCTTATTTGCACGTAGATATTTGAAATAACATTCAAAAACATTCATATGTGTGAAAGATATTCCTACTATGGTCTCACTAGCATGACTTCATTAAGACATACATTAAATCAGACTGAGCAGTGTTTTAGGAGTAAACAGGAAAGGAACTATACACCTTTCACACAAAATGAATCACCTGCTGTATGAGAACTTCAACCTTTGTCCTCAAATCTTCATAATCCGTGTTCTTTGCAGGTGAATTTAAACTTGTCGTTTCCAATTCAAACTTCTCTTTCCTTGTGGCTTTTAGGAGGGCCTGAAATAAAATCACAACAGTATGGAACAACCCAGCACTGTTTAATGCAATTAAGAATAAGGTAAATAAGGGGTTAATGTATCAAGCTGAGATGTTGCCTATAGCAACCAATCAGATTCTAGTTATAATTCTGTAGAATGTGCTAAATGAATGGTAACTACAATCTGATTGGTTGCTATAGGCAAAATCTCCACTTTTCAAACCCGCCGAAAACTCTCAGCTTGATAGTGTGTTTCAGCCATTGATAAGGTGATTATACAGTTTAAGCTATATTAGCCGTCAAATATTTTGTTTGCAAGCTTTCAAGATTACTTACAGATTTCTGCCAAAAGCTTTAGTACCTTTTGTTTTTTTAAACAATTATTGTAATAAAGGTAAGAATCACAAAATCTAATAGCATTCCAATACTGTGTCCTTATATAGCACTAACATCTAAGTCCTTCAAAATGGTCCGTCAAAGGTCCGTGGATGTAGATAATTCCAAATAGTAGGAGAGACAGCTCCACTGGATACCAGCATTGCAACAAAGGATAGTCAAGAAATATTTGAAACATTGCATACACAATAATCAGTATATAATTCTATCTTGTCTATTGCCATTTACATCTATATTATAGGAATGGCACATTAAAGTAGATGTCTTGAGCAAACTGGGTGAATTGTGTTTGCTGAGATGACATTATTATTCTTACATAAGATGTGTGGTTTTCTACTTTGGAAAATTAATACCACAGTCTTGGGTTTGGCGGATGTTTGAGGATTGTAGTAATTGTGTGGATCTAGTTTCAACAGTAATTTATCATTCATACATTCTGAGTTAAACATGTTTATGAATACACTCTGTGGGATTTATTAGCAGTTATTTTGGCATATACAGCCCTAAACCATATTGGGTGTTTTAACCAGGCTGCAACTTGGCAAATTAAACTATAACTGCAAAAGCAGATCTAAATTTAAGTATGTGTATCCATTCTTTCTTTAGTTGGAGGAAGTCAGATTCCATCTCTCTATCCTCACTGACTACAAGAACCTGCACTATATTCAGAGTGCAAAAAGGTTGAACTCTAGGCAAGCAAGGTGGCTGTTTTCCTAACCACGCTTTATTTCATGATAACATAATGCCTGGATTCAGGAGTGTCAAGTCTTGCACACTCATCCCACATCATCCCAGTTTCTTTACACCATCCATGATGGAACAGAGTTACAACTCCTTATTCTAATTAATACCCAAACTTTACTTTTAAGTAGAGATGGGTGGGCTCGGTTTCCTTAAAACCGAATCCACTCGAACTTTGGGGTTCCGAGTACTCTCTCGGTACTCTCGCGCCTATTCGGATTCCAAAACGAGGCAAAATATCATTGTGATGTCGTCAGATCTCGCGAGTTTTGGAATCAATAAATACCCGCCTCCATAGCGATCTAGCGCCATTTGAGAGAGGGACAGAGAAGGGTTAGGTCACAGTATAGAGCATGCAAAGTGATACAGTAGAAATAGGAGGGTGGTAATTTTTCTGAATTTGCACTACAAAGTGTTTGTGGTCTCATATACACCCTTATAAAAGAGCTGAATTTCTGAGTGGTGAAATGCTAATATAGCAGTGATTGTATGAAGAATGAGGCCTTTGCCTTTCTCTATGAGTGCGAGATCTAAAAATGTCACTGAGGCTTATTCTTGTAAGGTCACTCGTGACCAAGCAAGACCAAGTAATTCGAAGTCCAAAAGTGGTGCACAACTACTGTTATGTGTGAAAGCCGAGTTGCAAGATAACAGTAAGGCATAAGAGGAAAATGTATGCTCAGAATCAGAAATGACACCAATCCCTGAGGAGAGTCCATCCACGAGTGGTATGTGTAATCGGGACCATTCTGATAGTGTACCTATAAAGAAGGGCCCTTTCAGCATTTCTGCTGATGTGTGTCTGAACAGCCCAAGTGTAGCCAGTGATACACCAATTGAGGATGCTACTTTGGAAGAGGATGAGGGGGATATTTGTGTAGCCGACGAGGGCGCTAATGAGGATGTTGATAAAAATGAGGTTGTTTGTGTAAGTCCTGCACCAGTGGCAGCAGTTCTGGCACGTGACAAGAAGAAGCCCATTGTCATGCCTGGGCATAAGACCAAAAAAGCCACTTCTTATGTGTGGAATTATTTCTACCCAAATCCTTACAACAGCTGTCTAGCCATTTGTAGTGTATGTAAAGCCACAGTCAGACGATGGAGGGACCTTAACCAACTAGGAACCTCATCCATTTTACACCATGTGACGCGAGTTCATGGCAAGGTGTTGGGAAAAGCTGAAAGTTATGGTAAAAAAATCACAACAAGCAGTCCATCATCAGCTAGGACCCTTCTCTCACCTACATCCCGACGCCTGCAATCTACATCCACAACACCGTCCTTATCAATATCCTCAGTAGCAATCGGAGTTAGTCCTGCATCCATGTTGGTAAGGCTCGATGACTCCTGCACTATCCTTGATTCCACTGAAGAATTCTTGAGCGTTAGTCCTACTGCTGCTGCTGTTGCTGCTGTTGGGGGGGAATCTTCCTACCATAAGCAGCCCAAGAAGAAGAGCACTAGTACTTTACAAGAATTAACTGTGAAACAATCTTTTGCTAGAGGAAGCAAATATGACAGCAGTCGCCAAGCGGATCACAGACGCCATTGCGACTATGCTAGTGTTAGATCTGCGTCCAATATACACTATAAACGCAGCCTTTTTTTCACATTTAATTGATGTTTCGTGTCCCCGTTACAAAATTCCATTGCAACACCATTTGTCAAGAAAAGCTATTCCTCAATTGTACCAGTCGTTCGTAAAAATGTACTAATTGGGCTCAAAAATGCCATTCTACCCACTGTACACTTAACCACAGATATGTGGACAAGTGGAAGTGGGCAAACCAAAAATTATATATATATATATACTTAGTTTTACATGCTGATGACAAATAAACCCTCAAAAATAAGCAAAGAGTTAAGTTTGCTTTTGTGTTACTCCAACATAATGACTTGCATTTAGGATCTACTGTGCAGAGTAAGTCTGAAAAAAATAATATTGTCGACATGTTCTAGCAAGTGACAGTTTTCATAAGTGAGTGTAGTTTGATACTATTTTCAGCCTTTAACTTTATGCTAAAATAACAACAACGGTAAAGTGGAAACTTTTTGCATTTTTCTATATAGAATTTGGATTATACTGCTCTAATTTTCTTTTATGCTTAAAGCTTAATATGCTTTTGCATATACCGTGTAGATATAGATTTTTTACCTTGCTGTATTTATATCAGTTTGTCATGTTGACTCATGAAGAAGCACAAGAGGAAAACAGTACGGCTCTGTACTGCTTCAGATTATATGTCATTTAAGGACTGTGTAGGGATTATTGTTTCAATCGACTGCAATGTGTTTCCTGAGGAAGTCTTTGTGGTTTACAGATACATTTTACTTGCCACCACCTACCATTTTTGTCAATTTCTTTACTGTTTTCGAAAAACCCGTATGCTAATATTAACTTGCTCTCTGCCAGTCTGTTTATATGTACAACAATAGTATGGGTGTGATATACACACATTAGAGAATATTCATTTTCTAGTGTAATGTGTATTTGCTGGGGTTAAGTAAGAAGCTGTATAAAGTACATGTACATATGACAAGGGCTAATTAATAAAACAAACAACTATATGAATATACTGCATATTTTGTTCAAATCTCCGTGATAAATAAAACAAGGATACCCCATAATGAAGAAATGCTATATTTTAATGTTATATTGTAAGTAAGGAAAGGTAGTTGGCGAAAAACAGAAAATCCGGTGACAGGTCTTCAGACCCTGAGATTTAATCTTAATCTTTGTAGAGAGGGACTATTGGATTTGAGAATGGCATCTGATTGGCTGTGAGCAGCAATCGGCATTATTTGCAATCATAGTATAAAACCCTTTTAAGGTCATTCTATACCCTTTCTGTTTTAAATGTAATTTTGCATTTAGTGTTGCATGGTCAAGCAACAGATCAATGCATGTGCACATTAAAATACTGGTTTCTAACAAGTACAGCCTACAGGACCTCAAATATATCAGATCATTGTGTAAAGATGGATACGTATTTTATATTCTGCTGTTTTTAGCTGTAGTTGAGACATAAAAGGACTTTGTCTTCATATTAAAGCTTATCATAACCATCTCTTTCCATTTAAATATAACTCTAGGTGTGGCAGTATCATGGAAATCCCCACCTCTCAGTTTTACATAGTTTGAACCACTGAAGCAGCTTTACATTTTTAAATTACTTGACTAATCTATATATTGGCCCTTACAAAAGAAAACAAAGTGTTGTTGGGGATTTTACCATGAACCTAAATGAAAAGAGATCGTAAGTTAAAAAGTTTGAGGCTCTGGAAAACCTTTATAGAGTTGCCATGATTTGACATTTCTGACTTAATAGTACATGCAAATACATACACATCATGCAGTGTTTCATGTTAGCCATTTATAAAAGAAATGCTTAGATTTTTACAAGAAAAATCACGAAAAACTAATTTTAAACATAATATTTTTGTTTCATTGCATTCTATAATGTAAACAGGTTAGCGACTAATGCTTAAAAACATGGGATAAATGTAGAATGACACTAGATATACGCTTATACCCCCTGCCAGTTGATTTACATAAGAAAACACCAGTTCAAATGCCAACGAAACCACATGTCAAATGCAAACACTCCGGACATGCGTTTGGTAACTATTGTTTTTACATGTGCGGTCTTTGGATCTTACTCCATTGATAAATGCATTGAATGAGGAAAGAAACATTTGGAGAACTGTGATGCCGCACAAACACAACACAAAAATGCAAGTGGATACCATTGTCAGACCCATGTATATGCTTTGCTCTAGCAATTAAAACACTAATAAAATCATGTACTGTATTAAAAGACCACTAAGTACGTGGCCTTATATCTAATCATAAGCATTCCCATTTTTTCAGATAGTTTTTTTTAGTATGTTAGAAAATCAGCCACTTCAAAACTAAGATGTGCACAGAATGTAGACTACTTTGTCCTTTTATTAATTGAAAATAATAGTGGAATAATTCCTCTCTGCGAGCTCTTATAATAATGCCCTTACATAGTGTAATAGCTTCCATCTGTATGCATCATTTTAGACAAGCCATTCCTGTGCACAGAGGCTGGCTAGGCTGGTGGCAGAGAAGTATCTGGACCCCAAGATGGTCCCTTAGTGGGCTACCTTGGGGTGTGTCACTGGGCTACCTGCATTGTTTTCCATATAAAATGTTCTTAAGAGGTTGTTGAGCCGAGTCTCATCCCCCAGGCTAAAATGTGCCAGGCAGCCCCTTCTTGTGCAGTGCTACATAACATGCTGGTGATAAATATAGTTAAAACAAAAGCTAATAATATTACTTGTTTGATGTCCTTGTCTTGATCACTACACTCATCTCTCTTCTTCTGTAAACTCTGTTCCGGTCCAGTATTGTGTTGACATAATGACAGTTTCACATTAAGTTCTGCAACCTGAATACAGAGAATCCTATCATTAAAGCTCAGACACACATTACAGTTCCACAAGTCATATGCCTGTTTTCAAAGACCTCTCATTTGAAAAAAAATCTAAAAATGTTATATTTTACCATTAAAAGGTTTTCATCCCTTGTTGCGGCTTGGGTAAGTTTGCAATGGATCAGTAGTAAATAGTTAATATAAAGAAGTCATTTGACTGGCATTGGGTACATTTGGTGGTTTTATTTAACTTCCTTTTGTGAATCAGATGAAAAATGGGAGGGTTGGGGGGGGGAGAGGGAAAGTAACTAGTGGTGTCTGTGAGAACACCTGACTTGTGAAATGAGGCATTTGTGACGTGTGTGTGTGTGTGTGTGTGTTTGTGTGACTTGTGAAATGAATATATGTCATCATGTTCATTTGATTTCATCATGTTCCATTAATTGGTCCAGAAGTAATTTATTTTTAATAGCACTAAGCAAAATAATGTGCAATGTGCAATAATGAAACCAGTCCCCAAATTATATTTGCTGCTGTTGTATCAAATACACTGTACATCAAAATAATTTAAACATTGTGGGCCTGAGTCATTAAGGCACGTAAATGCCAATACATGGCGTATTCTGAATAAAATCGCTCTGAGTATGCCTAGAAACAAACCATACTCTAGAGAACACAGAAACATCCAATTATTCTTTGAGCCCAAAGAACTCTTACTACAGCCTATGATTTCAGGGGTGGAATGGGAATGTACTATGCAAGTAGCACTATGCATGTACTACGCAATATACTATGTACATTAACTATGTAAGTACTCAATGTACAGTAAAGACATGCCAAGTTCCAGCACACTCAGCAGCGTCCAATTCAAGCTTTGGGAATCTCAAAGGTACGTATTTTGCTGTTGTATCATCATCATTATGATCATCAACATTTATTTATATAGCGCCACTAATTCCGCAGCGCTGCACAGAGAACTCACTCACATCAGTCCCTGCCCCATTGGATCACTTGTAATAGCTACAGGTCCGGTGTAAGTGCCGATTAATAGTGATGACAGTCGTGCATGTACAGGGCCTGATCAACCAATAGGCTGATCAGGCTGCAGCCTGGGGCGCTGGGACCTAGGGGGCGCAGCGACAGCAGCATGCAAGATTTTTTTTACAATTTGTTTATTTATTACCGATTCTGTGCCCCCGAGTCGCCCCCTTTGCCGACACCACGCTGACACTGGCGCTCACGCTCACTCCCCCCTCCGCCTCTTTTCCACTCTTCTCCTCACCTGACACTGACACTGACGCTCACTCCCCCTCCCCTCTTCTCCTCCTCACTGGCTGTCGGGAGTGATGTCATCATCACGTCCCGACAGTGTCAGTGAGGAGCTGCGGTGAAGAACTGACTGCCGACAGGAAGACAGGTATGTAAAATAAATAGCGCTAGGGTAGCGATTTCGTTGCTATTGTAACCAGTACTTTGGTGTCTATAACGTTACTGGGTGTGTGAATGGGTAACAATTATGTGATCAAATGTAAAGGATTGTGCGGTTAGATATATCACACTAGTGGTCATGTAGTGAAAAAAATCGCTAAGGATAGCAAAATAATATAACATGTTAAGATTTATATGGTTAAAATAAATTATGCACATGTACCCCACAACAATGATGAATTTAAATATTGTCATTCCACAGTTAGGGACCAGGTTATACATTCACTTCAGTTCATATCTGTTCATATCTTTTAACAATCTGTTAAAAGGGTATGGAGTCATTAAGTTATGAGGAAAGGTTAGCCAGTTTAGGCATGTTTACTTTAGAAAAGAGGCGTCTAAGGGGAGATATGATTACTATGTACAAATACATTTGGGCTCAATACAGAGAGCTTTCATGGGAACTTTTTACCCCAAGGACCATACACAGGACACGTGGTCATCCCCTAAGGTTAGAGGAGAGGAAATTTCACAACCAGCAAAGGAAGGGGTTCTTTACAGTAAGGGCAGTCAAGATATGGAATTCATTGCCAGGGAAGGTTGTGATGGCAGATTCAATAGATATGTTTAAGAAAGGGTTAGACAAATTTTTAGCGGAAAGGTGTATCCAGGGATACGACCGTTTATTTAAAATGAAGGATAGTAGTGGATATAGGGTAAAAATAGGACTGCAATATTGAGTCTGGGGGAATTTTCACAATTGAAACAGATTGGCGGTTGCTTACTCTGGATTAATTTCAAATATAAGTGCAGGATCGCAGGAGATCCAAAATAGGTTGAACTTGATGGACTGGTGTCTTTTTTCAACCTCATCAACTATGTTACTATGTATTTATGGTCAAAATGGTATTAATCTGGTGTGCAAATAAAGGTTGTATGAATGATGCAATTTATTGTTAAATTTTAACTTCATTATATTTGTATTATTTTGAATCCCGACTAATCAGAGGTAGTCACATAAGGGACAGTGGGAACATTTACAAATTAAACTATTAAAATAAAGCATGTAGCAAAAAAAATATTGGGACAAAATAATAAAAAAAAAAAATCCTCATTTCTAAATACTGACTAAGTATAGGAAAAATACCTTCTTGGTTCTAGTTTTCAGACTCAGGCAGTGCTTATTTTTGGTAAATATTGTGCTGCAGGACACACTGATAGCTCTGCCTTTTTCAACATAGCTCCGTTCCTTTTCGTGCCAAGGGGCTTAGGGAAAAATTAATCCCTGTATATATGACATGATAAATATGGTACTAGCTTCATTATAGCAAATACACATATTTACTAGTTTTATAAAGGTCAGCATATGACATCTGCAAGCTGCAATAATTTACAAGACAACATAGTGAAAATAGTCACTAGGAATATTTATAATCCAAAGCAAAGACATTTGTTCAATAAAATAAATTACAATGTTCAATTATATCATATTATAGGGTGCCAATTGACACAGAATATTTACCAGTAACTTTCCAGTATGTATATTTGTTTAATGAAGATCTATCTGAAATACTCTGCAGCATACAGTGTATTTATATTTTATCAGAATAATATTCTAGTGAATGAAGCCAATTAGACTTTAAGGGGGGTATTCAATTGTTAGCGTTAACGCAAAAAAACGAGTGCTCAAAAAATATTACCGTTTATACGGTAATATTGCGCGGGAAAAGCGTTAATACGGTAGTTTACTTGCGGAATTTCAGCTCGCCGCTCAGCTCGCGGCGAGCTGAAATTTCGCGAGTAATTACCGTATTAACGCTAAGATTTTTTGAGCGCTTGTTTGAGAGCGTTAACGCTAACAATTGAATACCCCCCTAAGGGGGGGGTATTCAATTGTTAGCGAGATCCCCCGCAAAACGAGCGCTCGAAAAATATTACCGTTAATACGGGATGCGAGATGAAATTCAGCAAGTAATTACCGTATTAACGCTAATATTTTTCGAGCGCTCGTTTTCCGGGGTCTCGCTAACAATTGAATACCCCTCTAAAAGTTACTAAATAAATGGTTTATCCTAAATATATGTATAAATTAATCAGAAAATTACCTTATTTTCATAAGTCAGTTTCATGTGTCTAAAATGTTGATCCCATTGTTTGTTTACTTCTAGCAACTGTAATATAAAATAATAATAAACCATTACAAATGTTAATTTCAAATAAATAAAGAGTATTTTTCCAGGAGTTGGTTCATTGTTTTATAGTCGCTATATCTGCCCACATGGTACAGTAACTGAGAATCAGCTAAATTAGACTATAATGAAAATGCTGTGAGCTGTGTATAACTAGATGTGGTTGGTAGAAGCTGCAGTGTGATGCATCTTCTGCAGACGTCCCAGTGGTACGTACATCTTTTGGAAGGGTGGTTCCTCTTTCTACCCAATTTGATGGGGTTGGTGTATAGGTGTGTATTAAGAAAAAATCTCTGCTTTTTGTTTGAAAGTGCCAAACTGGACTCCCAAATTTAAAAAAGCGACCATAGTTTCTAGGAGTATAAGGAATGCTGAGGTCTATGTGCGCTTGTGCGCTCTATGAGGACAAAAAAAATCTTCTATTTCTTGTCAGCTATAAAAATCTATCGTCTTTATGTCTTAGTAGAGATTATAGCTGAAAGTCTAAGGGATATATTTATTATGCGGCTGTAGAACCGCTAATTCCCGGCGCCTTAAAATTATTTTCAAAACGCCACTTTTATTAAAGACAAAGCCCATTGGGTTTTATCTTTAATGAAATTGCTGTTTGAAGAAAATGACTTCAAAGTGGCAGGAATTGGTGGCTCTACGGAACCGTCTCATAGTAAATGTACCCCTTAGGGGGGTATTCAATTGTTAGCCAGAACCGCTAAAATCCCGCGCTCAAAAAATATTACCATTAATACGGTAATATTGCACGTAAATACCGTTAATACGGTAATTTACTCGCTGGATTTGAGCTGTAATCCAGCGAGTAAATTACCGTATTTGGATTTGAGCTGTAATCCAGCGAGTAAATTACCGTATTAACGGTATTTACGTGCAATATTACCGTATTAACGGTAATATTTTTTGAGCGCGGGATTTTAGCGGTTCTGGCTAACAATTGAATACCCCCCTTAGACTTTCAGCTACAATCTCTACTAAGACGTAAAGAAGATAGATGCTTATAGACTTTCATCAAGATTCGATTGGTAACAAGGTATTGCTCCACCACCGTGCACAGGTGCATAAAGGTTTATGGCAGAGTACCTTTTAAAAAGAACAAGGTTACATCCTTATGCAACATTGTGATGTTTAGATGACCAAACTAGACTTACAGCAAATGTGTTTCTTATGTTTACTAAGAGGTATATGTTATAATTACAAGATTACTGATGTCATTATTGCCATTTAAACATTTCTTTTGTAACATTTAAAATTCATTTGATTGTCGGTGCATTCATTTGGTAAGGCTAGCATTGTGTAGCCTATTCTTTATTTTGATTGCTACACTGTACTATCATCCCAATTGGCTGAAAACAAGTAACCATAAGATAAGATTTATTTTTTCAGTTCCTTTAATTTGTATTGTTGTGCAATTTTGTCTCTATATACATTATGGGCAGCACGGTGGCTTAGTGGTTAGCACTTCTGCCTCACAGCGCTGTGGTAATGAGTTCAATTCCCAACCATGGCCTTATCTGTGAGGAGTTTGTATGTTCTCCCCATTTTTGCGTGGGTTTCCTCCGGGTGCTCCAGTTTCCTCTCACATTCCAAAAAAACATACTGGTAGGTTAATTGGCTGCTATCAAAATTGACCCTAGTGTCTCTCTCTGTCTGTGTGTGTATATATGTGAGGGAATTTAGACTGTAAGCTCCAATGGGGCAGGGACTAATGTAAATGAGTTCTCTGTGCAGCGATGCGGAATCAGTGGCGCTATATAAATAAATGATGATGATGATGATGATGACATATACTAATGTTCTGATATTACATCTCTGGATGGAAGAAAATGTACTTTATTTAAAACATTAAACTATGTAGTAGCAGAGAAAGAAAGGTATTGGATAATTTCCAGATAGAAGCACAATCTTAATTTATAATGTCATATAGACTCAACATGCTTTCAATGAGTCAAAGTGCAATAAAAATGTCTGTCTGCTTTAATTGTTATGACTAAAATAAACGAATGATTTTCTGAGAGATCATGGCAAGCAGTTCTTTATCTAATTATCCTTAGAATACCAGCTTATACATTTGAAAAATGAACAACTGAAGGATAAGTACTCTCAAACTTAAATATAGTTATAGATTTCATTATTAGCTTTTATTTATAAGGCACCACAAACAGTCTGCAGTGTCGTACATGACATATACAGAACACAGTGATCCATAACACACTACATAATACATGAAAAACAAAATAGAAAGACCAGGCTTACTGAATGAATGAATAAATAATATACTGATAACATGGTAATGCAGCTCAAATTACTTACGAGACAGTGAGCGAGAGTGATGGTAATGACCAATGTGAAGTATGCATGAGTTTAAGAAACCAGGGCTAGGGAAGCAGGCCAAGAGGTACAGAGGGTGATGGAATAGTAGAAGGAGAACAAGGAGGGGAAGACACAAATAGAGTGGTATCAACTGGGAGAGTGGGGGTGAAAGTTGAGACTAGGGGGTATATTTACTAAACTGCGGGTTTGAAAAAGTGGAGATGTTGCCTATGGCAACCAATCAGATTCTAGCTGTCATTTTGTAGAATGCACTAAATAAATGAAAGCTAGAATCTGATTGGTTGTCATAGGCAACATCTCCACTTTTTCAAACCCGCCGCTTAGTAAATCTAGCCCTAGGAGTTTGAAGGAAGGCTGATAGGCTTGAAAAAAGAAATTATATAAACACAAATTTCACTGCAAAACATTTTTCGGTACAACAGAAAATTATAGTGGATATTATATGAAGAATAACTTATGCTATTTAAATATAGAGTTTTAGTCTTTGTAATAGTACAAGTAATGTGTATACTTGATACCTGAAGATCATAATTGTTGTTGATTATACAGTATATCAAAATAGACACATTGTAGTTTCCTTTTACATATGATAAATATTTAATGCCAAACTTTAAACAAAATGTATTTGTTAATGTGGTACACAAAACAAATATTGAATGAATGATGCAAAGTATTTAATAATGAAAAACAAAATACATGGTTTGCATTATAATTAAATTCACAAACTGTTAATTATTCACAGGCTTAATAACTAAACATACACCACTAAAAACAGTGGCAGTGCTTTCAAAAACTCTTTGAACGTTAAAATATTGGGCCACAATATCCTGGAATACAGCCTTTCATCTTATTTATTTTACACAGTGTACTGAAAAATGAGCCACAAAACAAGAACTCCAAAATTAAAATATAATTATTTAAAAACTTACAGGGTTGCTTCTGTAATGTGAACTTAAAACAAAACATTATGATGAAGAGAATTATTACCTCGGCTCTCTGTTTTTCTAGAATTTGTATTCTATTCTCGTATTCCTCTCGGGACATATTGTTCTGCTTTCTTGATTGTATAAAGCACTGTAAATGAAATGACCGAGCATGTGAACATATGAAAACATATGTTATATGTACGCACACAAAACTGAGAATATCTGAATAGACAAGATATAACTAGACACCTTTACATTTACTGTGTTGTACAGCTGTGTAGTTTCTTTTATATTCACCTTTTTAAATGTTTGCATGAAGTTAGCTATATTCTGAGCAGTTCTGACTATTAATGAAGGTGTTTAGAGCCCATGTTCTGACAGGAGCAAGCTCTGTATATACATTGCCTCTTAATGGTCACATGACCTCAATGTCACAGGAACTTTTGCCCACGCCAAACGTTATTTAAATAATGCCTAAAGCATTTAGGAAACAAAAGGAGCAACAAAGTCTTATAGCAGCTATTTTTTCAACAATGGTATGTGGTATTAATAACTTCACATTGCTATTAGATTTAGTCATGCTGTATTATTAACATTAGGCTCAAAACTGTAAAAAAAGGAACACTTTAAATTTTATCTCAAATTTCTGTCTAAAACCTCACTGAGTAGATCATAGACTGAAATATGGAGCCCTTTCTTGGTACCAGTCTGGAAATACAACAGAACACATTTATTAATTTTATTATTGTGTATATATTCAAGACATTTCACATTTATTACAGGGGCAAACGCAGGATTTGTAGAGGGGGGTTTCCACACCACGACGCCAGTGGGCGTGACCAGCATGCATGGGGGCTTTGCTATAATTTTAGACAGTGCTTGGCTGCTCTCCAACTCTTCCTATTCCCATAATATACATGGGCAATACTGCGTGCACTATTGTTAGGTGCACGTAGCTCTCCATTTTCAAGCAGAGCTGTATGAAACGGGAGAAGGGTCTAGCCACCTCAATTATACAGTGCCCTAGGCTTGGATGGGGGGTTTCCAGGCACTAGGAACCCCCGCCCCCCTCTCGGTTTGCCTATATATTAAGTGGTATTGTACTCTCAGACATAACACTAAGACACTGTACTACAAAGGCACTGCTGCAGGTATACTGTCTGTTAAGTCACAGAGATAAAAATAATTACATAAAGGTATATAGCAGGTACAGGATTGACTATCCGGAAACCACATTATACAGAAAGACTCAAAAACCAGGAAGAAAAATGTTAAATAATCGCTGGTACTGTGAGTATGTTATACATACAGACATGATAATTAAGTCATTGTGAAGAACACTGCCTACACTTTAAGGGATTAAGGGACAGTGTTGGTAAAACAGCAGCAATGTCTAAATGTGGTAATTTCTAGATGTACTTTGTGGTAACACTTCTCCTGAAGCCCCAAAGTTCCAGTCATTCCAGATGACAGATATCGTACCTATATTTTATTATAAACATTTGTATTGTATGTGTATATTTATCATCATAATAGGTATGTGTGATGAGCTGGGAGTGTCAGGAAATTGAATTTATGGGTTCAGCCTGCTGGACAAACTTTCTCGTCCAATCTGTGGTTTATATTGCTTGGATTGTTTTATACATTGTACAGTTTTACCTGCTACTATTCTCTAAACATGCCAGTTGTTTGTGTACTATCAATTGTGTAATATTCCTACTGGACATTGCATCTATATGCCGGCAGCACACATCCTACTTTAGCAGATGTGCTCGGGCCACACAAGTGGGCTGAGGACTGGGAGAGGTCCACAGGCAGTCCCTAGTAAGTGGAAATCCAATCCCAACTGGTGGTGTGGACCTGCCAAAAGTAGGAGGACGTTAAGCTGAGATACTACCACATGGGTAGAGTGTAGAGCCTGGCTCAGCAGGTGGAATTGCATATCAAAGTTTCTGAGACAAAGATGCTGGTGAGGTATAGAAGTGGGCAGTTTGCAGTGTCGTGAACCCTCTGGAATTGTTGCATATTTGCTATTATTTTGTGTGCTGTGTGTTTTATATATATAATAAAAGGGTGCGTCTTTCACCCACTATTTGCCTATGTAATTTATTCAACCCATGTGGAGGTACCGGTATTTTGGGGTTCATGACAGAACTGCGTGAGCTGTTGACATAGCAAAGGGGAAATTGCCCCCATAAAAAGAGCTCCCCTCAAAAGAGCCTTGATAAAGAGAGCCCCCAGTATCAGAGGTCCCAGTGTTTGGAGAGGGGGAGACACAGAGGGCAGTGAAAGAAGCCCATGCATTAGTAGGGGGAAACATTGTCTGTTGACAACATGGAGAATCAGGATTTCAAAAGGTGATACACGTGCAAATGGACTCTCATAAGAAAGAGGGGAGAAGACTTCATTGTGATAGCCCCTGAGAAGTGCTCCCATAGCAAGAGGGTCACTGCAGCAGTGTGGCTGAACTTGCAATGTTACACTGAATGGAGGATATGTGCAAGAAGTTCCAATCCTCAGTCCACTGTGTGCCTGCACGTAAGAGGAAATGAGCCTGGACATGCTGTGGAACCACTGTTCCTACAACACAGTGGTACTGCTACTTGTAACCAATATGATTGGTGCAGGAGGAGGAGTGTGGCGAGAAGTGAATTAATTTCATTGCAACTGTTAATCTTATTATGCAGGAGGAGAAGTATAAATACATTTTCACTTGTTTTATCATGAGATGGTCTGGCGCCCAACACTTCTTTATTGACTTGACTTGGGGCAACATGGTGGCTTAGTGTTTAGCACTTCCGCCTCACAGCACTGGGGTCATGAGTTTGCTTTTCGACCATGGCCTTATCTGTGTGGAGTGTGTATGTTCTTCTCGTGTTTGCGTGGGTTTCCTCCGGGTGCTCCGGATTCCTCCCATACTCCAAAAACATACTAGTAGGTTAATTGGCTGCTATCAAATTGACCCTAGTCTTTCTCTGTCTGTCTGTGTCTGTGTGTATGTTAGGGAATTTAGACTGTAAGTTCCAATGTGGCAGATACTGATGTGAGAGAGTTCTCTGTACAGCGCTGCACAATTAGTGGTGCTATATAAATAGATGATGATGATGATGACTTGCACTGCACTACTATTTTGCACCACTCCACACAACTTGTGTTCAACACCCATGTGTTTGGGGGCCCCTCTGGTCTCGTATTGCCCATAACCACCAGCTTGCTGTGGTGAAGGACTGCATATGGCCATCAGACCAAACCATCAATGAAGTCTTCACACAACAATAAAATATACCAGTAAGAGTAAGACACATTTAAAAGAAATATCCTGCTTTAAATGGTGTGCACTACACCTAGAGAAAACTTTAATTGACTTACTTATAGATAATTTTAGTAAATTTTACTGTTACACTGTGACTCAGCTTTTACATATTGTCCAGTATTTTCATTCTGCTGTTTTGTAAGATGATTCGAAATATGTAAACCACAAATCTGTAACAAATTTACAGCTAATCTTATTATCGAGTAAAAATTCTAATAACTTGAGTAGACATGGCAGACAGCAGCAGGGATAATTTGCATAATTCTTGTGCTGGCAAAGTGATTATATTTCCCCAGAGCTGGACTGATATGACTCATATACTTAACAGCTCCACACTCCACCAAATATGCCACGAGTGGAACCAAGCAAAATAATAACAGAAAGCCACAGTGGCAAGGTGCAGCTCCAAAGGTAAGATTCTTATTAGGTGTCCTTCACCTTGTAACATTTCACATATAATCATGACAAATCCATTAACACATGCAAACAGCTTTTAGTAAATACTTATAAATAGACACAAAGGTAATCAGGATTCAGATTATCTGCACTCATTTGAAGCCATTGTCTATTTGTGTGTTTTTCCAGATATGTGATATTACTGTACAAGATGATATACAATATAGTGCACTGGATAAAACTCATCATGTGTCTGCAGAGGGTGCTGTTACGATATAATACATTGTAGCTTTCCATGTCTGAAAGAACAGTGTGCATATATCAGCAGTGAATAGCACCCTCCTTTAAAAGTAATTTTTTTTTTAGAAAATGTAAAACTATTAAAATGCTGTATAAAGATGGATGTTGGGTTCATTGGGGTGTAGCCCGTGTCACTGCAAAATTAAAGGGAAATCACTGCTTTACTGTTTAGTCTTATATCCGTATGCTTTTGGCTGTTTCCTACAATCTGGAATGTGGATTTTGCTGTTTGTGGTGGATAAATAAAGTCCAACATTATACTTAAGAAAAGTTCAGTGAAAAGTCAAGAACTGAACAATTAATTTTGTCTTTATTCTTTATATGTTATTATACGTTTATATTTGTATAGTCCTGTAATTGTAGAAAGATTAAACATATCAACAAAACTATAAATGAAACAGTAATATATCACAAATAAGTGTGCGTTTTATATACCAATGATTTGAAGCATTTGACTAAGCTGTAAATCTGGTTCACTGGAAATCTGAAAGACCTTCATCCATATCTGAGCGGTTTAGTAGAATAGACGTGGAGGACATGATTTCTTCAGGTCAGAAAATGTTTAGGACAAGTTTACCTAATTTACAGCTGCTTAGCTAAGTTGGCCGAAAGAAACTGCTCTCATCTAGGCTCCACCTCCCATCATAACCCTACACTTCCCTCACAATAGAGAGGTACATTAATCGTTAATAGTGTTTAATACATTTCTTATACTTGTTGCATCACAATGGTTCTCCCACAGCCCTCTCTACATTGGACCATGGCCTCCCTTTATGTCTGTCCAAGTGACCTACTCTCCACTTCCCATTCCCTCTTACAATAATTTCCCTACTGGTTTAAATAACAAATATATATTTTTTCTTTTCCTATTACTGATCACAGACATGTATTATAAAAATGTATCTGTTTATTTGATGTATGACAAGCAATAAATAAAGAATTATATACATCAATGATTAGTTTTCTTCTAAATTTAAACTGCTCATTTCATTTTGTCCTGTAGGCATTACACCCATGTAAAAATGTACATTCATATTTTGTAAACTATTTAGATTTGAAGGTCTTGCAATTGGTGGTTAATTAATTTATTTAGTGTTTTAAACTGCCCTTGTTATTATATTTGAATGTCTGGATTTTCTTTATTGTTTCTAATTTTTTTTGTATTGTGATAGTACAAATAAATGTTTATAGGACATGAACGTATTACTGCAGAAATTAATTTATTGTATTGTCCATCTCCACCTCCTCTGGTAAGGAATTCCACAGCTTAACTGTCCTTACAGTAAAGATGGTGAATCCTTGTATGTTCCATTCACAACTGATGGTCTCTTGGCCTCTGTATGGTACTTCGTACAGAAAGTTAATTACACAAATTGTTGTATTATATCAGATATTTTTATACATATTAATTCAGTTGCCCTTAGGGCACTCTCTTTTCCAACTTATGTAAACCTAGTTTATAAGTTAGCTAAACCTATCGGTCCTCATCAGTTAACTCTTTATTTCCCGTTGGTAAGGAGAATGCCCACTTCTGAATACTCAGAGGTAGTTTCCAAAATTGTACCCCATATTCAAAATGTAGTCTAATGAGTGACGCTTACAATGATAGCACTAAGCTTTTATCACTTGCAATTAGCACCTGTCATAATTATTTGCAGCAACAGCCTTGTACTGAGTGCTGTCACTCAGCTTTCTGTCAGGTATTATCTCAAAGTCCATTTCCATCTCGGTTTTATACAATTGTATTAAATTTAATGTATAAACAGCTTAGTTATTACGATGGCCTAGGTACATAATTGTACATTAATCTATGAAATTTCTATGACTAGATTGCTATTTTGTATAAATCTCTTTGTGACAAGTTTATATATTACTCTGTGGACAGCCTGGGTCCAGTTCCTGGCCACCTGATCACTGTACATAGCATGGTGGTACATGAATGTTGTGTACAGCTTACTGGCACAGTACAGGAATGGTGTGTTACACAATGTGTAGGATAGCCCTAGCAGCTTCTGGGGAGATCTGTCTCGGATCTCACCTGCTTGTCAGCACTGATAGATAGATGTTGTCTGCATCCAACAGTGACTGCAAGTCAGCTGCTGGTAGATATAGATTACACTGAATCTATCAACACTGACAATAAAAGAGAAATGAGACAAGATCCTTGATAAAAAAAAATAAAAAATAAAAGTTGTAAAAAATGAACAGTATTTTTTTCTTTCTTTCACGTTACAAAGTGTAGACTTATTTGCATTGCAATACTTGGGGGACTAGAAGGGTAGTTTTTGGTGTAACTTTATATGTTTGCACTAATTGGGTAAATGTATTTACAGGAAGAATCATGGTAAAAGTGATTTTGTGCTAATTATACCTGTTCCTCCCTGTAAAATGCACTTAAAATAAATATATTTCACTATAGCCCTATCTGTCCCAAAACAAAAAGCAATGTGACATTTACTGGAAGAAAACAGAGCAGTTAAAAAATGATTTTTGGTTTAACCAACACAGAGCAAAACTGTGAAATGTGATCTGTTCACAAAGGTATAAAATACCCCCATCATGAAGGGACTAATAGTAAAACATAGTACATAATGAAAAGTACATCATATTAAACAGAAAAGTTCAAAACCATGTTTAAACAGAAAGAGAATTAAAAAAGAAATGGTCCTTAATCAATTTGCTTTAGCCTTTTACAGACTACCAATTGTAAATTCTGGCAAATGTACTTGTGCTGCGGTGCCATTTATTCCCTGTACCTTAATATGGTAATATGGTAATTATGTTCTGCACACTCCGACCCAATATTCAGAACCAGGTAGTTCATGACAAGCTTGGGTTCCAGTGAAGTGAACAGACAATTTCAATTGTTGTTATTAAATAAAGCATTTTTTCAATGTTTAATGATTTTTACATTTTTTGATAGTATTTTTTATCTATTTTCTTGATTTTTTTTTTAACATTTACATACAGTTTTTATTAGTAGAACTGAACAGCCAAATCTGGGCTTTCAGTTCTCTCTAGCTAGCTCACAGATGAGCTTATCGCAGAAACTGGCCTGTCAAATCGGTAAGTTAACCCTTACCACTCTGGGCCAGTATCATCGGGGCACCTGACGGGAAAATATTATTGATAAATTACGGGAAAAAGAGATTTCTTATTGAAGATTTTAACTGTGTAAATGTTGGGAAGTATTTTGACATGTCAGCTGCTGGTAGATCTGGATTACACTGAATGTACCAATGCTGATAATAAGGGAGACTTAAGACAAGATACCTGGTTAAATGTAAATAAAAAAATAATAAAAATAAATCAAATACCATTGTTACAGCAAGAAAAAAATATAACTATATAAATATAATATCTGTCCCACAAAAAAAAAAAAAACAATGTCAACTGTACTGGAGTACATAAAGCAGTTTCCAAATAATTGTCAGATCAGCCAACACATATCAAAACCATGAAATGCTGTCTGATCACGAAAGTATGAAATAGTCCCCGGTCATGAAAGGGTTAAATGAGTCATTTGTGTCTTGACTAAATGCCATTATATTTTTTGCATATTGCTCACTAAAATAGAGTCTGCTTTTTGGTGCAATCATTAATGTACGTAAATCAAAACATATTTTACTGCTCTATCTGAGAAAATTACAGCGATATACCCTTAAAAATATTAAAGTACTAAAGGTGCACATATTATTTTAAGTGCATATCAGAATGAACCGAACATTTTCTGACTCAATGGTTTATAAAATGCCTATATAAAGTGCTTGGTATTTATGATTTGTTTTTAATGTAAATGGTCATTACAAAATCTACAAAATGTTATATATATATATATATATATATATATATATTTATATATATATATATATATATATATATATATATATATATATATATATAAAATTATATGTGTATTAATGTATTAGGGTATTAGGATGTATTATATTTAATTAAAAAAAAGTTTTTGCTATTCCACCATGCATTAAGAGTTATTTTTAGATATTCTCTGGGCTGTTTAAGGCCAGTTTATTCATTTATTGTTAGCCTTTTCTAATTTTATAATATTCTGCTTTTAAAAAGTCCATTATATAATCCAAATAAAGCTGTTGTTTTGTTGCCATTGGGTAAGGCACATCATTTTTCTGTTGATACAGGTATATCTTAGGCACAGAGCATAGCTGATCAATGTCATTGCCAAGGGTAATGAAATTAAAACTCTGAGCCTGATTCATTAAGGAAAGTAAAGCAAAATAGATAAGTAACTTTGCACCTTGACAAAACCATGTTGTGTTGGAGGGGGGATGTAAATTTAAAATGTGGGGGCAGATTTATATTTGGGGTAGGACATGTCCTAGATCAACTTTAAATTTCAGTATATAATTAAAGCTATCAATTATTTGTGTGTTACATGAACAAACAGACAGTATTTAACTTATGTGCAAAATAAAAAACTAATTTGCACCTCTTGCATTGTAACATGACTTTGTCCTGGAGAAAACATACTCATTTTTTGCCTTACGTTCCTTAATGAATCAGGCCCTCTGTTTTAATGATATGCCACCCTTGGTGAATAATAGATACGAGTCCGAACCAAAAAAGCACACTATATATTATGTATAAGTTGTAGAAATACATTTACAACGTAACAATTCAAGATCATATGAAGATGGGAAACAACTTTTTAAAATCAACAATAAGAAAAACACATTTATTTTTCTTGTGTGCTCACCTTATGGGTACATAAAGAACTTTGGTATAGGATTTGCTGTCTTGAAACACCTTCCTCCTCTTTATTGATCTTTTTTTGCTGAATCTGTCTTCTGATAAGAGTGTTAAGTTCTATGCTGTCACACCTGTTTGCAAACATACATTCAAAAAGTTTTTATACCACCAGAAGTCTTACTGAATCTGTCTCTCTTCTCGCATAGCACAGGTTCAAATTTCACTGGCATTATGTGGGGGTTCATCACAAAGTTAAAACTCAAGTTAGGACAAACTATATTTGGAACGTATGGCAACTATGAACCATAAGAAGTGTTTGCTTTTATGATTTTGGGATGTAATTAAGAGCCTTATTGAGCATTGCCTAGATAAGGGTGATTTTTTTATTGCATCAATAAAAATCCCTTCTCGCCACAATTTATAAAATATATGGCAGCTGTCAGGAGGGGAAGTTTAAACTTATGATCTTACTGAAATAAATGCATTTTGCATACTATGCAGAGCCACAGTTATATTAAGATATGTGGTGCTTTGAATAGCAAGTAATTACATCTTCTAAATGGAGCAAGATACACTTACATTTTAAGGGTAAACTGCGTCCAAATCTACATAAGACCCAATGTTCCTGCAAATGATTTTTAAACATATTATTTAAAAAAAATTGTACAAAACCATTGTTTGCATCTAAAAATCTCGAGCAAACTCAATGTAATACATGTAATGCCCATTAAAAGCAAAGGTATGTCAAGCTCACAAATACCACATATGAATTGTTTTACACTTGTGCGTACTTGTGAAACAACCGAAAACACAGTCATGTAAAATTGTAAACAGAAAAATGACACTAAACTATAATCCAGTCCTTTGCTATTTTCACACAAGGGCGGGAATTCAATTCCCCCCGAAGTAGCGCAGCGTTAAACCTATTACCGTTATTACAGTAAATTTAGCCTGGCTTGCTGCTCGCAGCTCAGAGTAATAGTGCGCAGGCCGCGTTACTTTTTACAGTAATGCGGCCAAATAAATTCCCCCCAATTTGTGTTACCTTAAAATGATACCTGTAAATGTATTCTGTGACTTCTTATGTTTATTGGGATACTAAATATGTGAGCCTTATTAGAGGTTTTGTGTACTTATGTGGGCTATGATATTTGTGTTCATTTTGTTACGCTTGGTTTTTTTTTGTAACTTTTTTTTATGTGTTTATTTTTATTGTTTTGTTCTCCCTACATGAGAACCACATTTTGAATTATACTCACAGAAGGGCTAGATCCTATTGTAAATAGGCAGCAAGCTCTCTCATTAGCCCAAAGAGTGATCATAGCACCAGAAAGTTATCCTTTAACTTCCAGAGGGTAAAGCAGATTCACCAAGGGGCAGGGGCTGGTTGGACTGAGGGGCAGCAGGCATTTGTCCCCCGGGCCAGTCCCATAGTGGGCTACCTTAGGCTGGGTCAGTGGACTACCTCCATTTCTTTTTCCTTCAAAATTTTCCAAATAGTCTGCTGAGCCGAGTTTCACCCTACATACTAAAATGTGCCAGCCAGTCCCTGCCCAAGGGCCAGGAGCAGAAAACTTCACAATCCGGGACAAATTCCCTGAAAATGAACCGGAATGCATTTCCACATCCCCAGGTACACTGAACCTGCAACCAGACGTGATAGGGATGGATAATAAACATATTGTTTATTTAATAATATTGCAGTAAGAAAAATTGACAGTTACACACTGTAGCTATTTTATATTTCCATGATTTTTCGGGACTACACAAAACTTTATTTTGTTTTTCTCATGATGTTGTCACACTGCAACAATGTTTTAAGAGAGTAGTCGCAGACTCTAGCAGAGGTAAGAGAGAAATGCGGGGCACAGCTGGAATATAAAGGTGGAAGGTGGGAGACAGAGGAAAAAGGGTGAGGGGGGCAAACATGCAGGGAAAGAAAGGGGTGGGAGAATTCACTGAAAAGTCAAGTAATGTGTGCTAATTTTTTGCCTGGTTAATGATCTTTTTCAGACTGGAATAATATATACCAAAACACTTACATATACTGCTTGATACCTTTGTAGATTAGACTTCACTTTTGACTAAATGGATATATTTATGGTGATTTATATCATTATAGGAAGACATTTCTTAAAGTCATTATCATGGGGATAGTTATGATATCTCCAGAGGAAGGGATCGGATGACCAATGAAGAGAGAAATTGATAACTGTAACTCATACATTAATGGAGTGGTATTACATGGCTGAAAAAGTTACAAAACAGTTAAACAAGTAATGATCTATACAATGTTATTTTAATAGATGCAAAGGTACTCCCAGGTGCAATGATTTGGACATATGATAATCCTAGGTGTATAGATTTGGTTAATGTAGATTTATTATACACATTACTTTCAGTGCACTGAATATAAACAAAGTTACAATACAAGCATTAAAATCAAATGATTAAAGGTTCCCCTTATAATCATGAATAATCAAACAATCAAATACTGTTGACAATAATATTAATAATATTATTTTAATAGTTTCATGAGACAAATTATATATTGAAAGCTTATCCTAACCGTATGTGTTTAAATAAATAGTACATACCTTTCTGAGTCTATGCTTTCATTCCAGAATAATTTTAATCCACTTAGTTGACATTTGTTCCCATCTTGTCCACATGATGTCTAAAAAAGCAAAACAAGGGTTTTAATATGGAAGTATGACTTAATGGGGGTACTTTAATTCAAGTATATGGTCCTTAGAATAATGAGCTACAAGTCCTTTGCTACACATGTTTCTAAGACCTTATAGGTGTTACCAGTGGTCGAAGTGGAAATTTAGAAGTGTTGGTAAGGAAATGTAGAAGTGACTGTATGGAGAATGTAAGTAAATGGAATTTGATAGTTTTATGAAGAAGGCAGTAGGACAAGTAGCGATATGGCATTCCGACATACCCTAATATACACACCCACTTAGACCACTGGGTGTTAAAATATAATTTTGTTATCAATGACAACCATTTTGTAAGCAGAAAAACCTCTTTGTAGACAGTAATAGTATAAGGTACTCAGAAGTTGGTTTTCGTATACTATGGTGGTACTGTAGGTAAATACAGTAAAAAACATTTTTTCTAATGGAATACATTATGAAATGTCATTGTGTATCACTTGTAAGACATAAGTAAATACCATATTTCATATTTTAATTATACGTTTCCGTAACTATTTGAGCGCAACAAAATAAATCTAAAACACTACAGCATATTCCTCAAATTAAAACTATAAAATCCATCTATGCTGCTAGACACAGAATGCACATAGGTGGACACAAAATGCCTATAGATAGAATCCTTATGTTGTTCAGTTCTGCAGCATCAGTAACATCCACAAAATTATACGTGCGATCCACAGTAATTTTAAGTAAAAAATACACGAAAAAGCCTAAAATGGACCACATATGAATTTAAGAATATCTTAAATTATAGAATTCGGAAATCCTGCTGTTGTAGAATTACAAATCCTCAAGTTTATGCAATTTCCAATGCCTGCTATAGAAGTAAGTTTCTGTAAACAAAATATATGAGTGAAAAGCAAACCCAAACAATAAAGTCCAATATAAAGCAAAAAGCAAAAACAAGCAAAACATTCTTATAGATTTATAGGTACTTGATATGATGTTATTTTTCTACTGTACAGTTTAGGCTGCATCATCACAGTACTGGCTGTCAAATAGAAAGAGTTAATCATTTATTTGCTTTAAGCTAAATTACTGAGTAAATTATTGAGTGCAATATAGTAAAATGCGATGTTTTTACAACTTACGATTTTGTCTTCCATCTAGCTCTCCACCAGTATAATCCACTGTACAAGTTTCTGACAGCTGGATGTGCAGCTCTAAGTTGATATGACTATTGGCAATAAAGTAATTAATCAGACTTTATATATTAAAAAAGGCAAACCGCCCCTGCACTGAGAAAACCCCCTAAATAAAAGACATTAAAAAAACATTTCTACCACTATCGACATTACTATGTTCTCAGGCACTCGCCCACACCTTTTTTTTTCTCTTTAGATATGAAACAGAAAGTGCACTTAATACATCTGTATGAAGGATTCCCTCCTGCTCTGTGTAAACAAAGAAACACACACCTACAGCTTATGGGGAATCACTAGAGGAAACCCTTCAGCCTCCACACTGGAACAATTGTATCAGTGCACACAAATGTCACTGCTCATTCAGTATAGTTTACTGTAAGACAGTTAAATTGTTTCATCTGCTTCAAGGAATCTGCTTTATTTCCAGAAATGTCAATATACCGAAACACATTATTAGTAAAACTGCTGTGTGTTTTAATTAAATATGTTTAACAGAAGGTACAATTACCCACGCAGTGATATAGCGCTTGTGCTGTTATTTGTAACTGCATGTCTTGAATTTGTTGCATGTCTTAGGAATAGTTGAGAATGTGACCAATTCTTGAAACTAAAATTAGTGCTTTGTAATTGTTACTCTGCTGCTATTGAGTGACATTACAAATATAACCCAAAGTCTTAGAAATTTGTATAACTCCTTTCAAGCCCTTCTACTATATTTACACAATCTTTCACAATTTCTAAGATCATAAAAGCATCACTGTACAAGCACTTGTAGTTTGGAATAACAAATATAGTGCACGTACTGTAATGATATAAAGGATCAAAGCTGTAAATCTTCACTGAGGACATAGCAATCAGACCTTTGTTTTCAATGCTTAGCTTGCACTAGGTAAACACAGTAAAAGATCATTTCTGATCGTCTGTTTTGCTCCAAGAAACATAATATATGTTTGACATTAACATCTATTAATGTCATGTCCCATGTAATAATAGAGATGCACTGAATCTGTATTTCATGATTTATTAAATACAAATTCTGTTGAAAACCAGAATGAGAGTCCTTATTTGCATATAAAAAGGAAGGAGGATAGGTTAAATGATTCCATCATAGTAGTAATTGTGGCTTCTGAGCAATAACTATAATTATGTTCTGTATGCAAAAATTGCATCAAATTGTGTAGCGGTACCGATAAGTAGTAAAATTACTTACTGATAGGAGATATATTATCATTCAAGCTTTACCTGCAATCTTGACTGCTCCCCTGTACCTGTCAATGGTCTTGTGCTTCAAAAGGCTCATCTTAATTGGAGAGGTCGTAAAGAGGGGCAGGAACATGCGGCTTGGTTGGATATTTTATTAGAATGGCTCAACATTTTTCTGAAGAGTATGTTGGGTTTCTCAAGAGCAAATAAATTGTGACTGTTGATTTAGAAGAGGATTTATACATTTACAACCTAGTAAAACTATTCAACTGTAATGGGTTAAACGGTCAATATAAGTCTATCTGTCGCTACATGATAGAAATAGAGTTTATAAATAAAACAAAGTAACAAAGTAAAAAGTAAATAAAAAGACATTTCCCAAAATCTGCATGTACTACATAAGCCTGTGTATGATATTATAAAATGAACGAACTACGCAACCTTCATTAAGGATTTGTTCACATTTTTTGCTAGGTGTTCAGCTAATTCAAACTGAATATCCAAGCATTTCACCCTCTAAGTAATGTACACAAATATCAAAAGATTACATGTATGCTAAACAGATTTTTCACTTTCCTTTGTAAGTTGTCTGCTGGTGTTTCGTGTGTCAGACTTTTGTAGATGCCACAGTGAGTCTCCTTCATTCACTTCACATATGTTTTTCCTCTTTCTGTTGTTTACATTTCCAAAAACCATTTGGGAGCTGCTTCAGCTCTTTATAGAAGCCACTGAGATCATTGTGTCATTCACTGGAAACCCTTTATGGTATTTATAATGAAAATGAAGTATATATTCTCTCACCATTGTGTTGAAGTTTCTTTTACTTTCCGGTCAAATCGGGTGCGGAGAGAGTAGACTCCATTTTCTGAGAAAAGACAAAATGGGAGTCAGGAGCTAGGTGCTGACTGGAGTTTCCTTAATTAACACCTCTGGTGACAAAACACATGGCCAGTATTTGTAAAAACACCTTATTAATAACTGTATACCAATAGGTTATAAGTACACTGGGTCGTCATTACATGGAAGTGACTCTATTTCATAACAGACCAGATGCATGAAGGTCAAACACCTGAAATAAATGTGTATTTCTTATATTAACATACCACAGGAGAAAACAAATGTTGGCGTAAGGGACATTAGAATAAAAAATAAAATAATAACCAACTAAAAGATTATATATGTTGAATGTTTTACAACTATTGAAGAAAATTAGGTTCTTAGATTTTATTTTTTTTAAAAAATTCATATTAAAAGTTAACAAAACTCCTAATGCACATGTTGCATTAAATGCTACAAATTGCAAATCCCTTGTTATTAACACGTCGGTTCAGGATATTTGCAGTTTTAGTTAATTTATTGTCACCTGACGAGCCTTTTTTCTGAATTCACACTAGGGGATTTTAAAGGAAATGAATAGGAAAAAAAGAATAAGTTTTGAAGGCAGCTTAAAGTGTTTGATCCTAAGTGACTTGTAAATGGTTCAATTGTATCCACGTGTTTGAGGTGGTGAAAAGGCAAAATAAACGAATCTAATTCATTGTATGCATAACATATTTTTAAAAGTGTATGTGGTATATTGTATTTGACACACTCTTTGTCTTAAATGACTTTCAAAATATTAATTTTGGCATACCCCTGACAAGGGGAATGCAAATCTTTTATTCATTAAAAGGGGAATATCCTTTACATTGCTACAAATTACACACAGAGATATTCTCATTTCTTAGTTGAATGGAATATATAAGTAAGGAACTAATAGAGTATATACTAGTATGTCACCCAAATATTTAAATGGTAACCCATAGACCAACATGCAATATCTACAAACTGATCTGTAATCATTATTGACATACTAGGCACATGCTACTAACTTAGTATATGTAGTTTCATCAGAAAAACCTTTGCAACATACATACTTCCGTATGCCATGGATAAACATCACTTACAAGACACCAAGCCAGATTTTTGGAAAAGGCCATATTAGCCCATGCCTAGAGTGGCAAAATTACAGGTATGGCAGGCTGCCTTTTGTATCATCATCTTACCACATGTTTTTCAAAACAGTGCTTTGCAGTTCAATATTATGTTTAATGTTCTATTTTGGTTATTTATAAGTATTTTGTATTTACAGTATATTTGATATTACTTTGTATTATATTGGAATAATACATTTATTTATTTTATACGGTGCCCTATACGCATAGTGCTTCCGATAGAAAGTGGAGTATTAGAGGCACTAGTACTGCAGTCATTGTAATTTTTGCTGCCCATACATTCACAAATAACAAATTGGCCTGATATCAGCTTCTGTATGGCTCAAAATTGATCAGCATGCCTGAGATTGCTTGAAAAATTGGTTGTACAACGAGCAGTCTCTGACTGTATGTGCTTTGTTGTCTGTTTAGCCAACTGGAAACTGATCCGATCACTGTTCATGTAAGATTTTTTTTATCTAGCCAGCTGTTGGCTCATATAGACAATATTTCACTTACTTCCTATTTTTCTGCAGTAGTAGTTTTACCTTTATATGGTGCATATTCTAATGCACTGTAGAAAGAGTACACCAAACTTTATACACAACTATCAAAACATACATTCCTCTGTCATCCAAATGTTTTTAGACTTATATATATATATTTTTTTTCCTAATATTATATATGCTGTTACAACTATAGTGTGCGATGTATTTATTACAGTGTGATTCTTCACAAAATATGCATTTTATTATAATGTGTATTTCTAAAATTTTTAATGTGTAATGATCTTCTATGTGGAACCAGCAAATTACAGATGAATTCAAACATATTGAATATTCATAATAATGCACACAATGATAAGTATTACAGTCTTTCATCTATATTTATTGATTGTTATGCTCAGAGCTTTAAGTTACATCAGTGTTTTAAGTATGAAAGATTTATACATGCAGAGATTGCATTGGGGACTTGTTAGCAGCTCACAGCTCATTTCATCCCTTATGATTCTGGATTTAGGATTAGTCAAGCTAAATACTTTTTCGTCATGCATGGGGGTAAACTACAGTTATTGCAGCAATTTTTTCAGTATTTTTCCTGTATAAGTCCCCGTTTGATGTTTAAATGGTGTTTGATAGAACCCCTTAGCACATTTGTAAAAATAAACATAACACTAGATGAAAACTATACCGCACATACCGAAAACAAACAAATTATAAATCATTCTTTAGTACAAATATTCCAAATCTCTTAATGTATATTTTAATGTAAGAATTTGACAATTTTATTTAAAAAATAAATAAATAAAAATTTCAACTGCTGAAAATTGAAGAATACAGCAAAATACTTTATTAAATAAAGTATGGAGTTCTCTGTTATGTATATAGAGAACATGTAACACTTCAAACTGGCCACCGTGTCACACTTAAACTTTCTTTACACAGCTTTTATAATAGTAATTACAATAGAGCATGCATGACACCAGTGCACCTTAAATATTTATTCCCACCCGTACAATAAAATACTGTATTGCAAGGTGACATCAAATGGCTCGTACATCAAGATATCCACATAACATATTAATGTATGCAAATAGATGAATGCATAAATAAATAAATGCAAAGGATTTATAATATTTGTTAATATTATTTCATTTTTATTTAGATGTTTAGTACTGTATGCGCTGCTATAACATTAACATTCTAATGTTTGAAGAGGGGATTCACACTACAAGGGGGAAATGTACTACTAAAATCCAATTCTAGCAAATCGCCGATGTTCGGCATCTTTGCCAGCTAAATTTAAAATGGCAATATGTTTAAAGGCAAGTTTTGCCTTTAAACACATTGCCGTTTTAAAAATTTAGCGGGCAAGGCTGCTGAATTTCTGCGATTTGCTAGAACTGGAGGTTAATTCATTTAACCACAAAAGTGAATTCATTAAGTTGGTCACCTATCTTATACATTATGCTGGATCACTGCATGTTACCATGTTGTAGTATATGATATGCATCAGTCACTACTTAGGGTTCGAAGGCAGACTGAGGAAAGTAAGACTATACAGATATATATACATATATATATATATATATATATATATATATATATATATATTTATATATATAAACATATAAAAAACAGAGAGAAAATGAAAAGTAATCACACATTGGTACACTAAATTAGACATCTTTCTCAACGCCAGGTTTACGTCAGACATACATACACCCACACACACTTACACAGAAGCAGGTCATAAGCACAAGAAAGTTTGTTAACATTTGTTTTAAAATCAAAAAGCACTTTCGCTGTTATGATTGAGTTAAAAAATAAAGCAAAAACCTCTCTATAATATTCCTTCTTGCATATGAAGGAAAGTAGCAAAAAAAACCCAATTGTTTTAAATACGCACACAGAAACATTCAATATATGCAAGTTCAATTAAGAAAGTACCTATAAGTTTGAAAAGTGAATTTGCATTCACGCAATCAGAACTGGCTAGCATAGTGCAACTGATACACAAACACTCTGTGACAGGATAGACCTCCTATACCACCCTATACCGCCCAGCTGGGGACCGGCTGGGCTTGCCTAGCCACCATCCCCTTTCTTTATCCCAATCGTGTCCCTCTAAACTAGGAGGGGCTCTGCTGCCACCACTAGGCTCCTTCACCGGCGCCTATAACTGCTTCCTTCTGTGGAGGGTTCCCCTTGGTCTATGACTCTGGCTAGAGCTGCAGGGTAGTGGGCTGAGTGTTGTTACTAGATGCAGGGTCACAACCTCAGAACAGCTGGATAATGGATTAAATTAGTCTTATTTGTAGGTCACAGGAATTACAGCAGGAAAGTAGGCATCAAAGCAGGATCTTGAAGCAGTGATGTTCTATTAGCTCAAGAAGTACTTACAAGGACAGTTACATGCTAGTTTGAGGTACTAGTTATCTTCCAGAAGTTGCAGATGGAATAATACAATACATAGGCAAACAGGGATCTTTTTATACAGTTTTGGACACGTAATCTGTCAGGATGCCTCCTTCCTACCTGGCACCCCAAGTCTGAAATATTACATCAGATATTTAGCAGATGTAATATCCTCTAGACTTGAGATAACACAATTTTAAACTTTATAAAATTTACATCAACCTGTGATTTTCCAATGCACTTGCTGTTTACATTGTTCAGAGGGTTGCTAGCTCTTTAACAAGACAGGATAATAGATAATGTGCTGTGTGTTCAGGCTAAAAAAGTATTGGTCACTCACAGATGAAAAATGTCTAATTAGCATGTGGCTTTCTTTAGTTATAGAAAATGAATTTCTTCCACCATCATCATCACCATTTATTTATATAGCGCCACTGATTCCGCAGCGCTGTACAGAGAACTCATTCACATCAGTCCCTGCCCCATTGGAGCCTACAGTCTAAATTCCCTAACATACACACACAGACAGACAGACAGAGAGAGACTAGGGTCAATTTTGATAGCAGCCAATAAACCTACTAGTATGTTTTTGGAGTGTGGGAGGAAACCGGAGCACCTGGAGGAAACCCACGCAAACACGGGGAGAACATACAAACTCCACACAGATAAGGCCATGGTCGGGAATTGAACTCATGACCCCAGTGCTGAGAGGCAGAAGTGCTAACCACTTAGCCACGGTGCTAAATACAACACAATATAAAAAATCAGTACATTTGCATTTGATATACAGCGGCGCACTGCGCTACTAATTAAATTAAATTTATAAAATAAGTTATTTATAAGTGATCCAACCACACACTCCCTTACTGTACTTGGTCTACATTAAACTATCCATTCCTTTCCCATCCCACCACTCCAGTCGTAAGCAGGCAAATACGAGCAAATGTACATATGTGCATATGTGTGCAGCTTTGATGTGGGCATGCACTATAAAACTTTTATTATTTTATATTATGTCTAAAACATCCAACTCAGCATCAAGCCCATTTTTCTTAAGATGCATTGTACCAGTGCTAGAAGTGAAGATCAAATCTTATTGGAAAATCCTCTTGTAATCATTTCTGGCTTTTAGGACAAAGGCTTTTAGTATCCCGATCAAAATTATTCACAATTATTTTAAATTTTAAATATTAAAAGCCACAGATAGTCGTTTGTTACAGCAGTATATTTAGAATGAAAACCTACATGAATGATTTACCAAGTAACAATTGAGGTTTGTTATTAACAATGAGGCAACACCAGATCAAACAAATTTTAATTGCTTTCTTGTTTTTCCCATAGTACAGTACTTTAATTTTCCTTTTTATTTTTCTTAGATTTTATATTTACATCTTGCCGAAATAACCAAATTTGAATTTAAGTTATTTTTTAATGAAAACGTGATTTTACAATATTATTATTCAGGAGTGTATTGGTCAGTAATTAGTTTAATGGAGTAGCACCTCATATTTAAATTGAATATCTAGTATTTTATAATATAGAGATTAGGATAAATTGATAATATCCAGTGCATATGGTATTATATGTTCCTAGAGATATGTTATACTGTGACAGTTTTACTAAAATCTGTGTGAATCAAATTTTAATTCAGGGTGGCACAACACTCCAAAAATATGTGTAGTTACCTCATGCCTTAAGCCTTTAAGCATAGCCTGAAATGAAAACAATAAAATATCATTGGATATTATATTACATCCCATAATGTTGTTTGCATAATACCACATTCAGTGCCATCAAGAGGAATTTGAGGACAAAGATCAAGACAGAGTTTGTGCTCATGGGGTAAATTAAACTATGACGGCGTGGTCATTCCGTGTTTCGGCAGGAGCGGTACTGGAGCATGGTGGTACCTATTTAGTATTTTGGTATGCACCTCTTTGGTAATATTGTATCCAGCCTGAGCCTGTTATTCAAGATTGTGATACTTATTGGCACAATGATGGGGCAATTTTCTGACATGGTTTCCACAGATTTCAGGGTGAAAAAGTGATTACCCAGATATACTGACTTGCGCTGCAATTACCTAGGCCGCAGTACCTAACCCGATTATTTTAACTGGAACAGAAATTACGCATGAAAAATCCAAGCTGACAGAGATTACTCATAGATCCCAACTGGCACAGTAATTAAAACGGAATCCTGGGCATTCTGAATGACACAGTGATTTACACGTGCATCATAATCATTTAATATAAATATTGCCTCTTGAATGGCACTGCAATTTACCCAAGACACATTAATTACCCGGGAATAATGATTTAATCAGAAATTCTGACTAGCACAGTTAACAATTGCAAAGAAAACAGAGGTTTATACAAAATGATGCACAGATTTCTCTCTTTATTTTAATTAGACAAATACTGTGAAAGTAGACCATCTTCTTGTAAGATTAGAAGAAAACAGTCCACTTTCACAGTATCTGGTCAGGGGTCTTTGCCCTATGAGCCCAGAGCCAGAAGTTTGGCAAAACCTGGGTACCTGGTCATTAATTTAAGCAATTGCTGGTCAATTTATTATAGATTTATTATTATTCTTATTATTATCTTTGACTTATAAGGCGCCACAAAGGGTCAGATAGTGAAAGGGATGGTAGAAATCAGCGAGAAGTAGGCCAAAGCTTAAGAAAACAGTGAAAACAGGGCTAGCGAAGCAGGCCAAGAGGTACAGAGGGTGATGGAATAGTAGAATAGTAGAAGGAGCACACAAGGAAAGAGGGCCCTGCTCATGAGAGCTTACATCCTAAAGGGAAGAGGGAGACACAAATCGGGTGGCACTAACTGGGGTAGAGAGCCAGGACAAGAAAGTTAGGAGGAGGAGTGATAGACTTGAATAAAGAAATGAGTCTTAAGGGCACGCTTGAAGCCTTTGAGAGTAGATGCTAACCTGATGGAACGTGATGTGGATCACCTTGCTGCTACCGGCTTGACTGCCCCACTATGACTCAAAATGTCTTCAGCAAGGTAGGCACATCACAGTATGTGGTAGTCTCAGGGATTTTAAAGGCACACGTGGAGACAGGGTGGAGAGTGCAAAAGATGGCATACTAGTTCACCTGTTATCCTCAATAGAGCATCTGCATGGCTGCTACCCATTAGTTTTTAGAAGGGTTTTGAATTCCTGTCAGAAAATAAAGAACGCCAGGCAATAAGTGTAATTATACAATCTGTTAAGGTAAGCTGCAGAGAAAAGTGGCCAATAGCTGGATGACAGGCTCATTTATGGGCTTTTCTATTCCTGGCATAAGAATGTTTTTTTTGATTCCATAAAATAGAGTTGGGTGCCTTCTGGATGCTTAATTATCTGAAATATAAGTGAATGATACAATTAATCCCGATTGTTGCAGAGTAGTATATATTTCCTTCAAATATGCTATCACATTGCTCGGGGGTCTTCATACGGTTATTATTGTTATCATTACCGCAGTAACGGTAATAGTGCGCAGACCACGTTAGAATAACTCTAGAATAACGTGGCTGAATTGAATTGGCCCCAATGCATAGCAGAAAGAGTAGCTGACTTAGCTCCACATGAAATCCAGAGATCTATAAACATATAATAAAATTAACTCAGAAAAAAGACACAGAAGATATGAGCAAAACAAAATTCATGGGCACGCTATGAGTAGCAATGTTGAGAGGAAATCACTTAAAAATGACAGTAATATTATCTAATCCCATTGTTCTTATCTGTATTCACCCAGGAATATATACTATATGTAGGCTTATCTGTAGTGCCCCTGTGTTTCCGGGGTCCCTTTAGCATTATAGATACCACAAATGTAGTCCTTTTGTAGGTGTTAGGTCTTTTCAGTTATTCCCGTATATTGTACACAACCACTTTACTGGGCTAAGTGCAATATATTCTTCTGTCTTATTGTTTATTTTCAAACTTGATACCGTTAAACAACAGGTATATTTGAGAAATGGCTATCACCCTGATTACATGGCTATATTTTATATACATACGTTATTGACCTTTGCTGGTTTTCACAGGACCAATGTAAATCTGCTGCCTCTGTCTCCTGTGCTTTTGTTAGGGCATTACCTAAGTCCAAGGGTGTGACCCACAGAAAGTTGCAATAACGGGTCTTTTATGTTTCTCAGAACAGGTTGTATTCTCAAAATTCTTGAAATTGGGAACTGATTCAGCCATGATCGTAACTCCGGGGACGGACTGTAAGTGAATAATCTTTGAAGTATAATCGGTGTATTCTGATGTCAGAGAACACCATTTATTCAGATTTTCTTTACAGAAACATCAAAGGAGATTGTCCATTAATGTGTATTATAGCCATACAATTTAAAATAGAAAGTACATTAATCTGTATATGAAACATATTTTGCCTGCAAAGTACAGTGCAGCTCTTACGGTTTATTAAACTGACTGGAACACCATTGTGGGTGTTGTGCTCAACTGTTCTAATCAAGCCTGCTAAGCGAAGTCCCACACTGCCTTCTCGCAATTACAGGAAGATACCATTTAATGTCATTTAATGATACATTTTAGAGCTGCTAATTTCAGACTAACCAGTAGAGATGACACTGTCTTTGACTGCCACATTATTAGCAGCCCTACAAATAATAATTCAAATCTTTGTTTGAAAGTATATATATTTATTGTATAAGATTTTTAAAAAAGATACTTTGTCATTAATATTGCTCTACATGAGTTATGCCACTTATCCACGAATAAATGAAATGAAAAAATTTCTAATGAAAAAATGGAAAAGGCACATTCATTGTCATTGCACTATGCATTATGTCAAAAACAAATTGTACAAGTTTACGAATACAATACTTACTGCATCTTGATTAGGCTATACACAAACTACCAGAAATATAAAAATACTCTTTTTTTCATTAACATGTATTTTTTTTTAACTTATTAATTTGCACTTTTACAGGACGCACACATCTTTATTTATCTTGATCACGTACTGAATATTTGCTTTTGACGTGTTTTATAAAGGAAATAACTCTTGATCTTAAGCTGAGATCTCCACCTCACCTAACCTTGTTTTAATAGGTGTCGTATCACATGATCACCTGGTTGCTCCTCATAAAAGTTTGAACTTCCTCAGACAGTGTTACACCTCTGGAGAGCAATTAAATGAAAAAATACTGGAGCCAAAATATTTTGTTAAACTACTTTACACCTTCATATAGTGTGAAAGGAAAAGACATTTAATAATTTCATTAAACACTTTAACCTACAAGTACATTTGAAAACTATTATTTCCAAAAATAAGCAGCATTTGTATTGTTACATTGTGTTGCTATAATACTTTTAAAATACACCTCAGTTTCCTATAGTATGAGGTTATGGCAAGGTAGGCTGTACATCATGAACCGATTTTACTTGGTGCACAATGTTCTGCTGTTGTGCTTCCTTGTTCTCCTTTTGCAGTCATGTATGCAATGTGGTTTTTTTTCACATTGTTTGATTAATTAAGCACAGGCTGCTAACACATGAAGAGAAGTAGGTAGAATAGAAACAGATAGTTATTTACAGGATGCAATCAACCATGACCAAAGGTCTGTCAAACCTGTTATGACCGGCTAGTTGCTATCGAAAAACGATTGTTCACTTCCAGTGATGTGGTTCCAATGCACAATTTGATTTAATAGCCAAAAGTAGCAGAATAACAAGTCAGAATAAAATAAGTACAGCCGTTACTTAGTAGGCGCCCTGGATCCAGTATACAGCATTCAATCCAGAAGTCTGTGGTTAAAGAGACTGAATACTGGTCCCAGGACCCCTGCTTATATACAATTAGTGGTACAGTGAAAACAATACAGATGAGTTGGCTTGCTTCCATTGGTTCAGGCTTCAGGAGGGTCCAGAGCAATGCAGGTCATTGGCTAGTTCAAAAGATCCCATTGAAAGGTGGGGGTCAGCTCTCCTGGAGATGCATTCCTAATCTTCCCGCCAAGAACCTGTTTAAACTGGTCTATTTGCATTACACCGATAATATCATTCTTAACAATTTATTCCCTACAATTCATATCTAGCATACACAAGGTGCGATCAGTTCAGTGATTGAACCGGAAGTCTGCGAATAAATAGGGGATTAGAATGATACCAGACATGATAGGTTTCCTGTGACCTGAACCTTAGATCTCACTAACATGTATATAACATTATAATATTTAACCATAAACTCTGCTACTTTCTACCTAAATGACTATGTGTTGCAACTACTTTTACATGTGAGCTAATTGCAAGTAAATTTGTACGTGAAAATTTGTGTATAAGTGTTTTTCATGTATTGCAGTTAGTTACGCTACTCCACACCGTAGCGTGCTATTCGCATAACTTCAGACAAAAGACAATCAAGTTGTTAGATATTAATTGAAATGACCATATCCAATTATCTGACTTCGACAAACCAATCATTGTTGCTGTAACCAAACTTTCCAAACTATGTATAGCTTCAGATAGTGTAATCATCTTCTTGCGTTATGCTTTGTAAATTAGTTGCATAGTCAACAATTATTTGTAGTTTTAAGTTACTGGTAAATATAATAATGTGCACAGTAAGGGCTTGATTTATGGGCAAAGATGCCACTGTACGTTTGTGTTTCCACGTCTGCAGTTTGAGGTGTACACTTCTTAATAAACCTACAACCTTAAATCAAGCATATATATGGGTCTGACACAAAGATGTGTCAATCATCATCATCAATGTAGGAGAAAAATTTATATCTCTTAGCAAACGTTTTAAAATCTGTGTAACTCAAAATAAGACACATCACCAGGGTCATTTCTAAAAGTGCAAATTATGGGCATGCAGAGCATTTGTAATCTCATGCACCTATTTTTGTACAAATGTACTGCTTTATGCCAGTGAGCGCATGGCTTAGTGCATCAGGAGAGCAAGGATTGGAGAGTTATAAAATGTATTCTCCTTCAGATGCAAAGCAACCTGATTTTTAGATTTTTTTGCTTTGACAGGGTGGAATTTGACATTAACCTTTACTTTCAATGCAATGCCTTTTGCACTCATAATGTGAAACCACATTTTCATACACACACATACTAATGTAATAATAACATTAAAATGTAAAAATATAACACATGAAATATGATGATGTCCTCTTACTCTGATTACTTATTTAAGCAAGAAATTAATATATTATGAGAAAAATGAAAAAATTGTAACTAACTAAGGGAATGGTGATAAAGAATAATAATAAAATAAAGTGATAGCAGGCAGGAATTTGAAGCACCGTTTTCCTTTTTCCTCTATGTGCATACATTGGCACATACTGATTGACCCACATTCATGGACATTCAGAGTGTCTACACAGTTTCCACATTGGAAGTAGTTGTACATCTACTTAGGGAGACAAAGCATTAAATGTGCCTTGCATCCACATCTTCTGGGGTTTATAAATGACTTATGCTATTTGGTGTAAATGTTCAGCCTTTCATTTGTTCTGGCTAGAATGCTAGAAACATTTTTTAATGTATTTTTGTAACTTGTATGCAAATGTTTACCTCATTTATTGGTTCCAATGTTAGTGTTTCTTAAAATATTCATGCAGTTCGAGCATATTTAAATCTCATGATATTGTCACAGTATACACATATATCTGCGAAATGTATTTAATGATGGTAAATTAAGATTAAAGTACGCACAGGATATATGCACTCCTACATACTCTGTCTTAAGGAAGATAGAAGTATTTCTAAAATCAGGAAACCACAAAGTGATGTATGTCATGTCAAATAAGCAAATAGTTAGCATGGTCAAGATCACGTACAGAAATGCAGGACTTCCCTGGTTGTCTATAATTAATGCTACCAGTCCTGCATGAGGAGACCTTAGGATGCAATTAGTAGGTGCTTCAGTGACCGAGACAGCGCACCTTGCTAATGTTTCACATACAATAGTGTCTAAGGTGATGTCAGCATGGATAGTCAGTAGGCAGAAGCAGATACTCCAGAATTAAGGTATCTGTGCAAGGCAAAATAGATGAGCAACTGCAGACCAATATCCTACAAATTTCAACCTGTGACACAAAAAAAGCATTTTCATAAAATGGCCTGACAAGAATATTATAGAGCTGGATATCAGGGTCAATTTGTAGTCCACACACCGTTCATCATACCTAGTAATGCATGTTTGCAAGTTCAACGATACAAAGAGCACAGGCAAAGGACTACTGAGTAGTGGAGGGAGGCATGTGGTCAGATGAATGAGCCTTCTTTAGTGGATGGGTGCATGTGTGTTACCAATCTAAAGAGTCATACTGTTCTGAGTGCTTGTTTCCAACAGCAAATTAATGTTGGGGCATAGTTTTAGTGCAGTCATAAGCCAAAGGGAATGCTAATTACTACTTAATGGTACTGGATGAATACCCTCACCCTATGTTGCAGCATTTCCTTACATGATGACAAAGCTGCCATCCACAGTACATATGTGGTCATCCAATGGTTTGATGAACACAGCACTGATGTTATCCTTATGTCATGCCTTCTCAGTCACCAGATCTGATATAAATAAAGTAACTCAGGGCCCCATGATAAGTTGAACGCAAATTGTGTTTTGGCGCATAATACACTTTTTTATATCTGAGCATGCGCACAAAGCCACTAGGGGTACTAAGTGTTTTGTGTACCTGCCTAGAAGAAAAAAACCATATAACACGCCAAAAAGTGAATTCATATTGTTTAAAATGTTTGCCCACTACCTGTATGTCTTCTGCATCAAAATATTCAAGACACTTCCTGTCTTCACTAGGTCACAGGGGACACCGCTACCAAGATGGGACACGGAGCGTAGTGCACCTTATTAACACAAATGTATAGATCTTTTTTTTGTTGTTGGAGCAGCAAGCCATGTGGAGCCTTACCAATAACCAAAATGAGCTACATTGTACCAGTAGATTTCTTTGGTAAATAGCTATTTTTTTTGTGTTTTTTTCATTTCTAAACTGTATGGATCTGAGTAGAAAGTTGGAATAAGAGGATGTGTAGTAAACTATTAAATTCAAATAAACTATTTTTATTTTTTTACCGAGTGTGCTTATTTTACTGTATTTTTTTTTAACAGGTGCACAGCAGGACCCAGCGGGCCCTGGATGCAAGGGAATACTGGAGTTCTGGCAGCTTTCATAAAATCTTAAATTTCAAGATGATGATTATAACTGGTGTATCAACAGCGTATAAACATGCTTTATGCATACACACGTTTCCACATATATGCTGATTTGCACAAATGCGTTGGGTTCCGCATATTGACCCAAATACACTATTTCTGCGTGCAACATTTTTAGGAGTAAATTATGTTCAAGATGAAAACATCTCAGCATCAGGCCCATATGTGTGCTACATACTATACATAATAATGGCATTGAGTTTACAGTATGTGGGCTAAACTTTGTGTAGGCTTTTCAATAAGAGTTTGACACTCATTACATTTCAGTATCATTTTGTGTAGCCAAAAGAATGGTATCGATTTGATTGCTCCATTGTCAGAATGCTTAGTCATAGATTAGAAACAATTCAATTTTCTACAGTAATGTTATACAAATGCACAGGCAATAGGAGACTCTTCGGTACTTTTTCATGAAATCGTGCTGAGTCAAACTTTTAAAAAGTACTTTTCAAATGTCATACATGCTGCTTACTACTGAAAGTCACATCCTGTCTTCAGTCCACTGCATATGACAAGTTATCTCCTACAAACATTCTTAATTATTTCATGTAACATACAGATGGGTCAGGCTTTATTGTACTGCTTAGTGTAGTCTGTGAAAAGTGTACTGTGTCGGGTATTGCACATTGTATCACTGATCACTGCAATATCATTTATTTATCAATTCAATATTTTACCAGGAAGAAATTGAGATTACATTCTGTACGTAAAACATTATTCAATTTACCTATTATAGAGATAAAAATAATTATTGGGATAAAATCAGTAAAATTTTTCTTTCCAGCTTTGAAAGTTAAAATGAACTACGCCGCTGTGCCAGTGCACCCAGGGCCATCTTAACAACATTATGGGCCCCCGGGCAAAGCAGTGCACCGGGGCCCCTAGATATAGATATAGATATAGATCTATAGATGTATACAGATATAGATATAGATATATAGAGATAGATAGATGTACTTGCTCAGTGACCCTTGTAGGTTTTTTTTGCAGGTATTTTTCTTTTGCAGGATTATTTATTCTCATTAAGAGCCGTGCCTATGGGGCCCCCTTGCCCCTAGGGCCCCCGGGCAGCTGCCCATCGTGCCCAATGGAAAAGATGGCCCTGAGTGCACCTGGGGCTTGATTCAAAAGCCACGTAAATGTCGATATGTGCATTATTTTGTGTATAATCGTTCTGCGCATGCCCAAAAATGATCCATATGCCAGAGAATGCAGCAACGTTCAATTCATCTTTGAGCCAGTTTACGATTCCATAGGTGGATTGGGAAGGGAAGTAGGCATATGCATGTAGTCATTGTATAGTAAGGGCATGCCAAGCTCCAGCATTCAAATCAAGCTCTGTGCATCTCAAAAGGTATATGTCTTTCAGTTGTATCACTTGCACCAGCTACAGGTCTGGTGTAAGTGTCAATTGCTAGTGATGATGGTCAAGTATGCATGCTACAACATGTGTTTAGCAATCAGGAGCAACTGTTAAATTAATTTTTAAGTACAGTGGACATTCATAACATCCTAAATGTATTTTATGGAAAAAAAGATAAAAAAAACCCTTTTTTTATTTTTTAATATTTTGTCAATAATGACTATATTATTAACAGGCGACATTCACATTTTCTTTCAGTGCATTCTTTTAAGACTTTATATACAACATATATATTGTGCATATCCTGCAATATATTGTATTCATTAACAGATGTGTATGCCCCATGTATGTGTGTTTCAAAAAAAACATACACAACTTTAATTTTGCGTGCCTTAATGAATCAGGACCTGGGGGTAAATGTATGAACATGCGGGTTCTTCAACACCCGCGTGTTCGGCGATTAAATTTCAAGCGGCGCTGCATTGTAAAGGGAAACTTCCCTTTACAATGCAGCGCCGCTTGAAATTTAATCGCCGAACACGCTGAACACGCGGGTGTTGAAGAACCCGCATGTTCATACATTTACCCCCTGATGTCTAAGACACTGCAAGTCTTCACTGGTCAAAGGGAAATGCTATCTATTTTCGACTGTTTGTAGCTGCAACAATCGTCTTTTGTCAAACAGAAACTTAGTAGGGTTTCTTGCGCCCAGAACCTTTGCTATGGCCCATGCTCAAATCAGAAATGTAGTACTTTACTAACACTTAATAAACATATAATAGTTGCACCATGTATGCTGCTGCGCATACCTAGTAGTAATGCCAGAAGCGCCCCCTACCTCCTGCTTCATGCTTTAAAAGACCTGAGGACTCGGAGAACCAGCTCATCAGAGAACTGTCATACTTGGATCGGAGGCAAGCAGCAAAGATAAAATAATTTAAAGGATTGTCACACAGTTTAAAGAAGTGTCTGGTCTGTATACTGGCAAATTGATTTACAGTAGACTTCACTTTATGAAACATTGGAGGACATATACCGAAGTTTAGGTGCTGTTTGTCACTACAATTATCACTTTTTAGTTTGACCTAGACCAAATATTGGCATTCCACTGCCTTGTGGGGACAGTTTCATGTAATCCGGCTGTCTGAGGACATGCATACATTGACAACTAGCCATGATTAGTCAAGCAAACTATCATGGTCAACCACTGCATATCAATTTAACTACTTTTATTTCTCTTTATAGCTGTTATGTGGTTATTTATGGAGAATTTCACAGCTAACCGGGTTTGATCCCTCAGTGAGGATGACTCAGCCAAGAGTATGTACTTCTCCACAGGTTTGATCTCCCCTCTGTCCAGGTTCTTTTCTGCACTTCTTTATAATCTGAAAGGAAGAAGAATTTGCTATGACAAATGAATCTGAGAAACACAGAACAAAGTGCTGTGAGTTTTAAGCTATCATGCTACACTAACGTTTGTGTGAGGGAGTCTTGAATGTATTGGTTTCATTGTTGCAGCCAGCCACCAGCTTCACAGTATTTACTACATGCTGAAAGTGGTAGCTCTTCTGGCATGTAATAGTAGCCTTCCCATTTTACAAAGTTTATGATGGATGTACTCTTGTTGGCCGACATCTGATCTGACCCTTTTATAGTTGTCCCATCTTCATGATGCATATTTCATTTTTAATTGTGAATAAAATTTCATCTTGGGTGATATCGTTCAAAAGCCACCGTTGATGTCAGGTGGAACAGGCTGAGCAAAGGCACATAGACTTTATTTTTTTCTAAACAAGCCTTAGCAAGCAGCACATTGCATGAAATCTTCGGGAACCATGTCTTTTTCTGGTTGTTGTCTCATCCTGTCCTTATTACTTTCGAGTTGTGTGCAAAGTTATCTCTGTTCCAAAGATGTTCAAGTTGCACGTTCCATTATTTCGAGTGCTTGGGAAATTAGTGCCCAGGCAATGTCAGTCTTGTTGCGGTGAACATTCTCATCATGCTTTTGTTATAAGCTCTGGATCCATCACTTTTTTTGAAAAGTGGACAGACAAAGCATCAAATTTTCAGCTTTCTGTGTTCAAAACACTGCTGTCATCAAATAGAGATTTTTTTGTGCGTAGAACAAGTTCCTGTGTTCTTAATTTTTTCTCTGCTTCCTCACAAGGGTACATCAGCACTGCTGTTGCTGGTGTCTGAACTAGGGATGTGCGCCGGCCACTTTTGGTGTCTCGTGTTTTGTGTTTTGGATTCGGATTTGCTTGATGTTTTGGGCTCGGATTTATTTCGCAAAACACCTGTCGAAAGGTTTTGGTTCGGATTTAAGGTTTTGGATTCGGATTTATTTTGAAAAAAGCATAAAAAGTGCTAAAAACCAGGTTTGTGGTTTTTTTTTCACTCCTACGCTATTATTAACCTCAATAACATTCAATAACAATCATTTCCACTAATTTCCAGTCTATTATAAACACCTCACAATATTGTTTTTAGGCCAAAAGGTTGCACCGAGGTAGCTTGAGCACATAATGCCCAAAAAAGAGGTACAAGATGGAATTGTTCTGGGCCCTCCCTCCCACCCCTCGCGAGATTCGACGCGAGACTTGGACAACAGAGCCTGGTTTTCAATATTTTGCCCGCCGGAAATATCCGAACAGTGCTCGGATCCCGTTCGGATCCGCACTGTTCGGGTGGGCTCGGATTAGCGGAATCCGAGCCCGCTCATCTCTAGTCTGAACCACTTTCCTCTATCCTCTAAAGGCTCAAGGACAATCTCATCTCCACTGCTCTCCAGGCTATAATCGGAGCTGACACCAATGCCATTGAGAATATTCATAGTTAGACTTCAGGACTGTGTCATACACCACTGTTCCTACATTCCTTTCGGCAGGAGAAAGATGTGATAGTCTCTCTCTGATTAATGTTATGTGTAAAATGGAGGGAAAGCTGCTTTCCCTTTTCTTCTGGCACACTGAGCACCTTGATGGTTCTATGACTTGGCAGGGAACACATAATGAATGTATGTATGAGCGTATAGTTACACTGACAGCTGGTGGTGGAATGCACAATTTTCCCTCCATGACATAAACACACTTTTTGTCTGACAAAAATGACTCGTTGGGACATGCCAGATTTTGAATCTGTGTATATTATCAAGGTCTTATGCATTGTCTAGCTTAGTCAGTTTTATAGGGACTTCATTTTGTATCCCCACTACAGCTGAGGTCCCCACAGTGTTGGTGTATAAACAGATCCTTGTCCCCACAAGTATAGGAATACAATAACACACACATACACACACACACACACACACACACACACACACAAATACACACACACAAATACACACACATACACACACACACACACACACACACACACACACACACACACACACACCATTATTGCCCTTTTACTCTTACCTGATCTGAACAGTTTGATTTATATGGGAGCTGTTTCCTCTGTCACAGTTAAATGTGCTCAAGACTGCAGGAGGAACAGTCCCACCGGGAGGGCAAGGGGGTTAGGAGCACCCTATTTGTCAGTGTGACAGTTATGTAGTAATGACTGATTGTTATTTTCTGTTAAATTCATGAATGACAATGCAAATATAATGTGTAACCTCTCAAAGTATGCTTTGCTGACTGACCTAAGTGACCTGTGCAATTGACCAAGAGTCTTTTGAAATTGGCCTAGGGATAGATAGGCATCTAGGAGGAATTTTGAAGCCCCAAAGTTGTAAACCATCTAGCCACTTAAGCAAAAGCAGAGGTGATAGATGTTCTGACGTGTCAAACATATATCTATGTGATAGATAATTTACTTCTAAAGCTCTGTGTTATTTTGGGAATCAATCTGACTTAATTGAAAATGTAATTCCTATGGTGGGGTGAAGAGCCTTTAAGAAGGGTTTAAAGTCTTGTGCTTTAGACATTACATTGTGCATTTTCATGAGGGGGTTTATCAAAACTGAAATGTCCCATATTTCTCAATTGTGTTCCCTCACACACACCAGTCTTAACTAGTAAGTATCAACTCTGGTTTTATTTCCTTTTTTATTTCTGAAACTTATCTGTGCAACTTATTGTATGTCTTGTTAACTTTTTTGTAACTAAGTCTTGGAAATATTTTTAAATACATTTAATCTAGAGTGTTCTGATTCATTGTGAACTTACGAATCCCAGTGAGGCTCATGCTACATGTGTATGTGATTTAAGTGTGAACAATTAATAAGTGGTTTTGGTGAACGTTAGGATGCCATAGTAAATCCTTTGTGGTGGCAGAAAATTTGTAATCATTGGTGAGTGACTACGGTGATGCCAGTCACAGTCAGCTGTTCAGATTGCTGTATCTGGGACAGGCTGGGCGTTTGTGACAGTCAGCGTAGGCATCCTTTTTTGGTCTAACAACTAGAGACCTGAGCCAGTTGAGGGAAGGGGCTGATTCCCTGGGGAGGGAGCTGGTAAGTGCTTCTAACCCTAAAAAATCTATGACATCAAAACCTGACCACAAAAAATACCTTACACATATATTTTTTTTTAATCATGACAAGAGGAGAGAAGTACACAATAATAAACCTTGATTTTATTTACATGTAATAAGCACAACCTGCTCCACCTGATGAAAGGGTGATAAGTGAGGAGGCTGCGGAAGAAACCATTCTTATCCCAGCACAGATCATGTGGCCCAGATAACCAATGTGTGGCTGAATTCAGCCACCTCCAAAGATTTTATGGAGGAAAAAAGCTGAGATTGGCCATTAAATGAGGCACTATAAAGAAGTTTGTATAGAAGTTGTTATCACTCACAGAGATTTGATAGTTATGCAACTGAAGTGGGACAAGGGATGCACAGGTGAAATTAAATGCTTTGCATTGAGTGTTATGTGCATAGTATAATATGCAAGTAGCTTTGATGAGAGATGAAGTCATGCAAGTGCTGGATTACATTTCTGCGACTATAAGATTCGGCCAGTGTAAGGCTACCTTGCCAGATTATTGAGTCTCATTAGTGTTCAGCATACCAAGTTTCTGTTCCTCTGTGTGATATATGCTTTCATATCAAAATATACGTCAACATTGTATATTATTAAATCTCCGACATTGCACCAGACACCAATATTTTTATATCTTTTCTTTATTTCTTCACCTCTATTGGTTTCCCAATAAAAAAAAATATCATGTTATCCTAGTGAGAGGTTTGCGTTAAGAACTCCTTCAATCTATAATCTATATTTATGAAACTTTGATACAATCTACCACGATACTGAAGACTGTACTGTTGAAAGGATGTGGCCAATAACTGGTATATTTCCCCACCCACTCACTCCTCTCATGTTACAAACAGTTTATTAAAACAGAGGGACTTTTCACAATTAAACAAAGAGGTGAAATCTCGATTACTTTATGGTAAGTCAGAAATTTATTTTAATGAATATTTTTTAAGAACTTAAATAAATTATGTAAAAAAATTGAAAAAATCACCAAGAGAAACATGCAGAATTAACAAAAGTAGGTGATCCAAGTCATTTTTTTTTTCTTTCTTCTTTTTCCCCCCTAAGTATGTCATTTACAGGTTAATAATTAGTGAGGTTGTGTCACGGAGTTAGGGTCAGAGGACTGCCTGTACAGCCAGCTCATGTGATATTACCTCCTGAGAGGCGCAGGGTCTAACGGTGAAGGAGATGTTCGTCAGGGACTCCCGCAAGGAAGTTTGGAGTTAGCTGCTCCCAGACTGCAGGTCGCGACCCTCTTATTGGGTGATGAGTGAGGCTGTATTGAGAACCAAGATAATAACTGATGCCACAGATGAAAAGTAGCTCAATGACTGAGAGACTAAGAGACAGTTTCCCAGGGCAACGGTAGAGCCAATGTATGAGAGTAAGGAACATCGATGACCTGCGGGTAGATGTGCTGGAGACTCAGAGAACAGGTAGCAATAATCTGCAGAGCGTTACCACAGGATAGTGGAGTAGACACAGAGGCTGTGATGATCTGCAGATAGATGTGCTGGAGACTCAGAGAACAGGTAGCAATAATCTTCAGAGAGTTACCACAGAATAGTGGTGTAGACACATAGGCTGTGATGATCTGCGGATAGATGTGCTGGAGACTCAGAGAACAGGTAGCAATAATCTGCAGAGCGTTACCACAGGATAGTGGAGTAGACACAGAGGCTGTGATTATCTGTGGATAGATGTGCTGGAGACTTCAAAGAACAGGCAGAAAACAGGAGCCAGGGAACAGGACATCTGAACAGGAGAGTAGACCTGAAGATCTGGCAACTTGGTAGAGAAGCAGGTGTTTTAAATAGACAGAGCTAACAGGCAATTAGCCATTCAAGAGAATGCAGGAAGTATTGAGCAAACCAGTTGTGTGCATGCTCAATTCAGGCCAGCAAGTGAATGCGGGAAGATGGAAACAGGTGAGAACAGTGACCATAATGCAGGTTTAGCTGGTGCAATTTGTGACAGGTTGTTTATGCATTCTGGAAGGGGGGAAGGAGAGACCAAGAGAGGGTGGTCATAACCATTAGGTGTGTGCACCGATCAGCCACTACTTTAAAATAACCTGCCTATTATTGTGTAGTTCCTCCTTGTGTCGCCAAAACAGCTCTGACCCATCGGGGAATTGACTCCACATGACCTCTGAATGTGACTTGTGGTATCTGCCTCCAAGACGCTAGCAGCATATTCTTTAAGTCCTGTAAGATGCAAGGTGGGGCCTCCATGGCTCGGACTTTTTCCAGCACATCCCACAGGTGCTCAATTGGTTTGAGATCTGGGGAATTTGGAGGCCTAGTCAACACCTTGAACTCTTTGTCATGTTCCTCAAACCATTCCTGAGCAATTTTTGCAGTGTGACAGGGAACATTATCCAGCTGAAAGTGGCCAGTGCTATCAGGGAATAGCATTGACATGAAGGGGTGTACTTGGTCTGCAACAATGTTTAGGTAGGTGATACGTGTTAAAGTGACATTCACATGAATGCCTGGACCCAAGGTTTCCCAGCAGAACATTGCCCAGAACATCACACTGCCTTCACCGGCTTGCCTTCTTCCCATAGTGCATCCTGGTGCCATCTCTTACCCAAGTAAACAACGCACACACCTGACCATTCACAGGATGAAAAACAAGTCGTGATTCATCAGACCAGGACACCTTCTTACATTGCTCCATGGTCTAGTTCTAGTGTTCACATGCCCATTGTAGGCACTTTTGGCAGTATTAACAATTTGTGCTACAGTAAGTCTGGGGGGTTGGACCAGATGGGCTAGCCTTTGCTTCCCTTGTACATCAGGATAATCCCATAAGACCTGCAGTTTTCTAGATGCTGGGACCCAGTCATCTAGCCATCACAATTTGGCCCTTATCAAAGTTGCTTAGCCCCTTACGCTTGCCCTATTTTCCTGCTTCCAACACATCAACTTCAAGAATTGACTGCTCACTTACTGCCTAATATATCCCACCCCCTAGTGCGATAATCATTCAATCTTATTCACTTCACTTGTCAGTAGTTTTAATGTTGTGGTTGATCGGTGTATATAGTAAAGGATGGAGTCATGGTGTAGAGGTGATGATTAGTTATTAAGATTGCCTAAGTAAAAGCCATTCAGCAGACTCAAATGATCTCATAATGTTGGCCTGTACATTCTCATTTAAGGATTCTATATATAATCGCCATTTATTTTATAACTGTTTGACCCATGTTTCTATATCAGGAAGGGTAGCCTTTTTGTTTAGATAAAGTGTGTGCAGTAAATAGGTATTTAGCGTGCCCAGAAGGGGGGAGCCGGAGATGTCCATTGTCCATAAGACAAAAAAAGCTAACATGCACAGTTGTATTTAAACCCTTTATTCATTGTGTACTTTAGTTCCACTGCCTTGTAAAAAGCCTATGGAAGGGCACACATTGGATAAATGTGAGAGAAACACATTTTGGACTAACTGGACTAAAAGCAAAATGGGTAATTTCTGGCTCTATGGCTTGTACAAAGGGGGTCAAAAGTGGGATTGACCTTATTCACATGCCATAAACCCCATTTAATCAGAGAGCACTTTAGGCTTGAAAGAGACCCCAGCTCTGTGTGTGTGTGTGTGTGTGTGTGTGTGTGTGTGTGTGTGTTTATTCACATAGCAATCAACATTTCGGTCTGGTTCTAAGAACTTTGTCAAAATTATGACTGATGTCATGCAGGACATATAAATAACAAACACCACATTGAAAACTAAGCTGGAGGTGTGTGTGGGGAAGGTGGAAATGTAAAAATGGAATAGCTGACCACGGAGTGAACTATTATTAAAGATTGTGGACATAAGCTTTGCAGCCTGCTGCTATGTGCTGTTGAAATAAAGCAATGTGAGTTAACCATGACCAGTAAATCATGTAAAACCCCTCCTGATTAAACCTTTTGATGTAATACCCACATTTAGGAACTGATTGACAGCTTATGGCTTTCATGATACTACATTGCCATCATTCGTTAAACATAAACCACTATTATGTAAAAAATGTGGTTCTAATCTCTGACAAAAGTTAAGCATTGCTATGAGACTCAGGCTACTTCATAGTTGGGTTGGGTACGTGTCCCCGACTACCAGTATACCGACAAGGACTTAACCGACTTGAGAAGGCAGAAGCTGGCAATCATTAAGCAATGTAAACAGCGAAGGTTTGAAATCACTACATGGTAGAATCGCGATTCATGCAGAAGCTGGCAGACAGAAAGTCATGTGACTTTCTGGGACTATGCTATTATTAGGGGTGTTAAATGAGTAACGCAGGGAGGCGGCGGATGTACAATATTTTATAGCAAGGCTTCTACTTTGTCCATTCGACGCTTCTATGCATTAGTTCGATAACACCTCTAATAATAGTATAGTCCCAGAAAGTCCCATGACTTTCTGTGTGCCGGCTTCTGCATTCCTCGCGATTGTACCAGTAGTGATTTGAAACCTTTGGTGTTAACATTGTTTCGTGATTGGCAGTTTCTGCTTTCTCAAATCGGTTAAGTCCTTGTCGGTGTAGTGGTAGTCGCGTTAGTGACTACCACCGTCATAGTTACCCTTGTTTAAACTGGGATGTTTCCGCTGACAATCAGGTCTCATCACTGGCCGCAGTTTTCATTGTCCATCATCGGAACAGTTAAGATATGGCATTGTTTTACTTCCAATCCAGACCATATTATTTTAGATTATTACTTTTCCTTTCAGTTTAATTATATCGGGAACACCATTACTTACTTTAAGAATCATGGTGTCACTCACCGGACTGTAAGTGCTACTTCTCGTGTGTTTAGGAACCGTGGCCGTCCACCATCCTGAGGGTCTGCGCATGTGCAGCCCTTTCAACCCTTCAGTACATGTTCCTTTTAGTTAATTGGCTGATCAGGCAACACTCCCTATTTAAAGCACCTGTGGTCAATACCTCGTTGCCTGATCTTGGAGTCTCATTTCCCTATGAGCCTCTGAAGGTGTTCCTGTGTTTCCTCGTGTATTCAGCTCCTGCTGATTCCTGTTGTTCGTTTGTGGTTTCCAAACCACTTCAACTCTCGTGTTTCATCGTGACTGCACCAGCTGATTCCTATCCGCTGCCTCCGTGCTTCTACAGTCTCCAAACCACTTCAACTCTCCCGTGTTTCATCGTGACTGCACCAGCTGATTCCTATCTGCTGCCTCCGTGCTTCTACAGTCTCCAACCCACTTCAACTCTCCCGTGTTTCATCGTGACTGCACCAGCTGATTCCTATCCGCTGCCTCCGTGCTTCTACAGTATACTGCTCACCTCAACTCTCCCGTGTTTCATCGTGACTGCACCAGCTGATTCCTATCCGCTGCCTCCGTGTATCTGCAGTGTCCTGCTCATCGCAACCCTCCAGTACTCATCGTGTCTGCAGCCAGCCGATCCGCTGTCTCCGGGCTTCTACAGCGTTCCTGCTTGTGTCAACTCGCCTGTCTGCATCGGATCAACGCTCCGCTGCTTTCATCTCGGCTAAACCGCCTCAACTCTCCCGTGTTCTCCAGGTGTCCAGTTCTATATACTACTGCTTCCTGAGTATTGTGTACATCCTTGCTGGTCTACCTACCGTGCGCTGCACCTATTTGGTTACCGCTTCCACCCTCCTGGGACTTCGCATCCTGCCGGCCTCCAGCCGTTGAGGTATCCCTGCACCTCTCTCTGACAGCCTGCTCTCCTGAACCACGGTATGCATACTTCTCATTGACTGTGCTGGTGTATTGCATATCTAGCTGGACTGAGTTGTTCTCCTCCGGAGTTTCCTATCCACTGAGACTATTGCTATCATTTGACTGTGTTATCGTTTAGCCTGGATAGTTCTCGTGACTTTGTATATTTGTGCAGTGCTGCTCAGTTATTATTATTGTGTGCATATCATCGTGGGATCAAGTTCAGTGTGCCCGTGTATATTCTGCATTGCATTTATCTCCCCGTGCTCCCCCTCACTTATATATTTCAGTGGTACAACTTGCTAGAGGCAGACCACTGTTCCCTGTTTTCTGAGTCACCAGTTTCCAGTATCCTTTCACATAGCAGTGGTACAACTTGCTAACGCAGACCACTGACTCCCCGGATACCTTCACCTGGATTCCATTCCTTCACCCAGACAGCGGTACAACTTGCTATACGCAGACCGCTGACTCTCATCACCTCCTCGTTACTCCTGGACATTCCTCCTCACTATAGCAGTGGTACAACTTGCTATACGCAGACCACTGACTACCCTCACGTTTCCTTGTCCATCCAGTTCCTCATGTACAGTTATCTACCTATTACCAGTGCTGCTAGTCATAGACTTTCCTCGAGCATTCTCTTATTATCTGCTGTCTCCTGTTCCGTGATCACCCCGCTACCAGAGTACCATATTACCACCTATACTGCCCTGGTAAGTCTATCATCTGGTGATACCTGGGTAAAGACTCCTAGTGCCCGTGACAGTAAGATCAGGCCATGACAGACCCAGATTCGGAACCTACAGCTAAAGAGATGCTGCAGCATCTGGTTACCCGTATGGAGCAACAGGATGCTCGCCAACAGCTGTTACTACAATGTTACCAGGCGTTAGCCTCCCAAGGAACATCTGGGCCAAATATCACAGCTAATGTTGATGCTCCTGTGCTTTCCTCCGTTTCCCCAGTGCCATCCCAGGTGTCTACGGCTTCTACGCTTCACCTGCCTACTCCGTCAAAGTATGATGGAGACCCCAAAACTTGTAGGGGTTTTCTCAATCAATGCTCAGTTCATTTTGAGCTCCAACCTCAAAATTTCTCTACTCATCGTTCCAGAGTGGCCTATCTTATTTCATTGTTTTCTGGACAAGCTCTCGCATGGGCTTCCCCTCTGTGGGAAAGAAACGATCCATAATTACAGGATAGTGCCAAATTTATTTCCACGTTTCGAAGTGTATTCGATGAACCAGGTCGTGTCATCTCCGCTGCATCCAGCATCCTCCATCTACGTTAGGGTTCTCGTACAGTAGGCCAGTACGTCATTCAATTTAGGATTCTAGCCTCTGAACTTCAGTGGAACACTGAAGCGTTAATTGCCGCCTTCTGGCAGGGGCTCTCCGATAAAATTAAAGATGCACTGACTACTCAAGAACTACCTACTTCTTTAGAAGATTTGATTTCTCTTTGCCATCGTGTAGACATGAGATTTCGTGAAAGGGAGTCTGAAAAAACAACTTCAGTTAAAGCACCTCTTCGCTCAACTTCTCAATTTCGTCCAGCTTCATCTCCGGTGATACCCATGGAGATAGGACGCTCCAAATTAACCACTGAGGAGAGTAACCGAAGAGTAAAAAATAGACTTTGTATCTATTGTGCTGATTCCACACATATGCTCAATTCATGCCCTAAAAAATCGAGAAATGCCAGGCCCTAACTAGTTTTGGAGAGGTAAAGTTAGGGTCCCTGGAGTCCTCTCCATGTTCTACGAAATTAAAAGTCTGCGCTTTTGATGTTACAATTTCCTTCGCTACCAAATCCTTTGAGTCCCAAGCACTTATTGATTCTGGAGGTGCGGGAAATTTTATTACTAAATCCCTCGTGAATCAATGGTCCCTACCAGTGATTACCCTGAAGACACCTATTACTGTGACTGCTATTGATGGATCACGTCTTATTAATGGTCTCATCACCCAGAGTACGTCTCCAGTAACTCTTCAGATTGGTGTGCTACACCAAGAAGAAATTTCGTTTTTAATTCTTCCTGTTACGACAAGTCCGATTGTTTTAGGCCTTCCATGGCTTCAGTGTCATTCTCCCCAGATTGACTGGCGCACTCCTCAAGTTACGTCTTGGGGAGCTGAATGTCATCATCGTTGTCTCTCCCAAGTCGTCCCCCTTAAAATACAGCAATCCTCCATTTCACCTTCCTCACCGGGACTCCCTCCTCAGTATGCTTCATTTGCCGATGTTTTTGATAAAACTCAGTCTGAACGTCTTCCTCCTCATCGTTCATGGGATTGTCCGATTGATCTTCTACCTGGCAAGACTCCTCCTAGGGGTTGTGTGTATCCACTTTCGTTACCTGAAACTCAAGCTACATCTGAATACATCCAAGAGAATCTCCAGCGAGGATTTATTCGACCTTCCACTTCTCCCGCTGGAGCCGGGTTCTTTTTTGTAAAAAAGAAGGATGGATCACTACGCCCCTGCATAGACTTTCGTGGTCTTAACGCCATTACGATCAAAAATCGGTATCCCATTCCACTGATTACTGAACTATTTGATCGGATTAAGGGAGCTCGGATCTTTACCAAGTTGGATCTTCGTGGTGCCTACAATTTAATTAGAATCAGGTCCGGTGACGAATGGAAGACAGCTTTAAACACCAGGGAAGGGCATTATGAATACTTAGTAATGCCTTTCGGGTTATGTAATGCCCCCGCTGTTTTCCAGGGCTTCATTAATGAGATCTACCGGGACTTGTTATATGTATGTGTCGTCGTTTATCTGGACGACATATTGATCTTTTCACAGGACCTGCCTTCTCATCACCAACATGTGGCAGAAGTTCTTTCCAGACTCCGGAGGAATTCATTATTCTGTAAACTAGAAAAATGTTCATTCGAGTTGCCCCAGATTTCATTTTTGGCTTATATTGTCTCCGGAGTTGGTCTGCAAATGGATCCAGAAAAGGTGAATGCTGTGTTACATTGGCCTCAGCCAACTACTCTTCGTGCCATGCAGCGTTTTTTAGGTTTTGCCAATTACTATAGATGCTTCATTCAAGATTTCTCTTCGATTGCATCCCCTATAGTGGCCCTGACTCATAAAGGGGCCAATACTAAGCAATGGTCATCTGAGGCTCTTCAAGCCTTTCAGTTTCTTAAAGAGTCCTTCTCCTCTGCTCCCATTCTTCGACAGCCTGATGTGACGCTTCCCTTCTTCCTAGAGGTAGATGCCTCTAATGTTGGTTTAGGAGCCATTCTCTCCCAAAGATCGGAGCAACAAAAATTCCATCCTTGTGCCTTTTACTCTCGGGGTCTTCTGCCTGCAGAGAAGAATTACACCATCGAGGACAAGGAGTTGCTGGCTATTAAAGTAGCATTAGAGGAGTGGAGATACTTGTTGGAGGGAGCTCGTCATCCTGTGACAATTTTCACGGATCATAAGAATTTGTCATATCTACAGTCTGCTCAATGTTTGAATCCTCGTCAAGCAAGATGGTCTCTTTTCTTTTCTCGTTTTGAGTTAATCATAACCTTCAAACCAGCTGCAAAGAATAAAAAAGCAGACGCTCTATCTCCAACCACTCTATATTAGATCCCAAATGTGTTTCTCTGGCTGCTTCTTCCACTAAGGTGCTACCATTTGGGAAACCCTCGTGCCTTCTGCTCTTAGGAAGAAAATCCTTTCGTGGTTTCACTCTTCTCGTTTTTCTGGACACTCTGGTGAACGCAAGACCTTTGAGATCCTCTCTCGAAGTTACTGGTGGCCTTCTATGAGGAGAGATGTCAAAGAGTTTGTAGCTGCATGTGAATTGTGTTCTCAGTTCAAGACTCCCCGCAGAACTCCAGCGGGTTTGCATCAACCACTACCCATTCCGTCCAAGCCATGGACCCATATTAGTATGGACTTTGTTACTGATCTTCCGCCTAGTAAAAACTGCAATACTATTTGGGTAGTGGTGGAAAGATTTTCGAAGATGGCGCATTTCGTTCCCTTGGTTGGTTTGCCTTCTTCTTCTACTTTGGCTGAATATTTCATCAAAGAAATCTTTCGTATTCATGGATGTCCGTCCGAGATTGTGTCAGATAGAGGAGTACAATTCGTTTCCAGATTCTGGCGGGCCCTTTGTAAGACCTTGGGCATACGATTATCACTCTCATCTTCCTACCATCCTCAATCAAACGGAAAAACTGAAAGGGTCAATCAAGATCTTGAGACATTTATAAGGATGTTCTCGTCAGCCAATCAAGACAACTGGGTAGAATTGCTTCCTTGGGCTGAATTCGCTCATAACAACATGTACCATGAGTCATCTTCCAAAACTCCATTCTTTGTGGTTTACGGTCACCATCCGTCTTTTCCGGAATTTCCTGCCCTCCCTCTCACCCAAGTTCCTGCTGTAGAGACTGTTTGTCAAACTTTCAAAAATATTTGGTCTCAGGTCAAAACCTGTTTAAAGAAGACATCTGCCAGATATAAGTCTTTTGCAGATAAAAAGAGACGGGCTATTCCACCACTGAAAATTGGAGATCGTGTCTGGTTATCTACCAAAAATATTCGTTTGAAGGTCCCATCTATGAAATTCGCTCCTCGTTTTATTGGTCCATATAGGATCATTCAAGTGATAAATCCAGTTTGTTTCAAACTTCTACTTCCTAAGAATCTTCGTATTTCCAACGCCTTCCATGTGTCCTTACTCAAACCTCTCATCATCAACCGTTTCTCGGTCCCTCCTTCAGCACCTCGGCCAGTTCAAATTCATCAAGAGGAAGACTTTGAGATTACTCATATATTGGACGCAAAAATTTCGCGAGGAGGTCTCCGTTTCCTCGTTCATTGGAAGAACTTTGGTCCTGAGGAGCGTTCATGGATCAAGGCTGAAGATCTCAACGCTCCAGCTCTTCTTAAGAAGTTTTATTTCAAGTTTCCGGACAAATCCGGTTCCAGGTGTTCTGTGCCCACCTTTAAAAGGGGGGGTACTGTCACTCACCGGACTGTGAGTACTACTTCTCGTGTGTTTAGGAACCGTGGCCGTCCACCATCCTGAGGGTCTGCGCATGTGCAGCCCTTTCAACCCTTCAGTACATGTTCCTTTTAGTTAATTGGCTGATCAGGCAACACTCCCTATTTAAAGCACCTGTGGTCAATACCTCGTTGCCTGATCTTGGAGTCTCATTTCCCTATGAGCCTCTGAAGGTGTTCCTGTGTTTCCTCGTGTATTCAGCTCCTGCTGATTCCTGTTGTTCGTTTGTGGTTTCCAAACCACTTCAACTCTCGTGTTTCATCGTGACTGCACCAGCTGATTCCTATCCGCTGCCTCCGTGCTTCTACAGTCTCCAAACCACTTCAACTCTCCCGTGTTTCATTGTGACTGCACCAGCTTATTCCTTTCCGCTGCCTCCGTGCTTCTACAGTCTCCAAACCACTTCAACTCTCCCGTGTTTCATCGTGACTGCACCAGCTGATTCCTATCTGCTACCTCCATGCTTCTACAGTCTCCAACCCACTTCAACTCTCCCGTGTTTCATTGTGACTGCACCAGCTGATTCCTTTCCGCTGCCTCCATGCTTCTACAGTCTCCAAACCACTTCAACTCTCCCGTGTTTCATCGTGACTGCACCAGCTGATTCCTATCCGCTGCCTCCGTGCTTCTACAGTATACTGCTCACCTCAACTCTCCTGTGTTTCATCGTGACTGCACCAGCTGATTCCTATCCGCTGCCTCCGTGTATCTGCAGTGTCCTGCTCATCGCAACCCTCCAGTACTCATCGTGTCTGCAGCCAGCCGATCCGCTGTCTCCGGGCTTCTACAGCGTTCCTGCTTGTGTCAACTCTCCTGTCTGCATCGGATCAACGCTCCGCTGCTTTCCTCTCGGCTAGACCAGCTCAACTCTCCCGTGTTCTCCAGGTGTCCAGTTCTATATACTACTGCTTCCTGAGTATTGTGTACATCCTTGCTGGTCTACCTACCGTGCGCTGCACCTACTTGGTTACCGCTTCCACCCTCCTGGGACTTCGCATCCTGCCGGCCTCCAGCCGTTGAGGTATCCCTGCACCTCTCTCTGACAGCCTGCTCTCCTGAACCACGGTATGCATACTTCTCATTGACTGTGCTGGTGTATTGCATATCTAGCTGGACTGAGTTGTTCTCCTCCGGAGTTTCCTATCCACTGAGACTATTGCTATCATTTGACTGTGTTATCGTTTAGCCTGGATAGTTCTCGTGACTTTGTATATTTGTGCAGTGCTGCTCAGTTATTATTATTGTGTGCATATCATCGTGGGATCAAGTTCAGTGTGCCCGTGTATATTCTGCATTGCATTTATCTCCCCGTGCTCCCCCTCACTTATATATTTCAGTGGTACAACTTGCTAGAGGCAGACCACTGTTCCCTGTTTTCTGAGTCACCAGTTTCTAGTATCCTTTCACATAGCAGTGGTACAACTTGCTAACGCAGACCACTGACTCCCCGGATACCTTCACCTGGATTCCATTCCTTCACCCAGGCAGCGGTACAACTTGCTATACGCAGACCGCTGACTCTCATCACCTCCTCGTTACTCCTGGACATTCCTCCTCACTATAGCAGTGGTACAACTTGCTATACGCAGACCACTGACTACCCTCACGTTTTCTTGTCCATCCAGTTCCTCGTGTACAGTTATCTACCTATTACCAGTGCTGCTAGTCATAGACTTTCCTCGAGCATTCTCTTATTATCTGCTGTCTCCTGTTCCGTGATCACCCCGCTACCAGAGTACCATATTACCACTGTCGAAGTCAGCAAATTGGATAAAGTCATTTCAATTAAAGTCTAGCAAACTTGGTTGTCTTTGTCTGAAAAGATGGTTCTCCGGTCTGGGGGAGTGGGTACAGGAAATTATTGCGAGTGTAGGTAAGCTCCTTCTCCTTATACTGGGTGACATCTTAGCAATTGGTTTAGTTGTCAAATGTGTTCCTACTGTGATGAAGTGTGGAAAACGGTCTCATAAGAGTAACACTGAGAAAGAGACTGAAAGGGTGGTACCAGATAGCGAGATCATGGTCTGTGGAGAAGTATTGTATAATCCTGAACTTGAAACGGTGATTGGGTGATAGTTTATTACACTATCAAAGGGTGGAACTGTCGAAGTCAGCAAATTGGATAAAGTCATTTCAATTAAAGTCTAGCAAACTTGGTTGTCTTTGTCTGAAAAGATGCGAACGGTACGCCACGGTGTACAAGGGCACGCTACGGCGTGAAAGGGCGTGCACATCCACTACACGTGGCAGCAACAGTAATCGGTCTTTTACCACACATTCGCACAAACACGCATACTTATAAAATAGTACACATTAATGGTAGTTGCAACACATAGTCAGTTATGTCGAAATATAGTTGTATTTATATGTTATATCAGAGTTACATGCATATTAGTGAAATACACGGAATGGGTTGAAGGAATAACATCATGAGTGGTATCATAATGAACCTTGTCACATATCCTACTGTTTGGGTCACTCTGCGAGGGAATCGCAGAGTGCATACGCAAGTTATGAATGATAGGGAATTATGAACTACTTAAGACTAAGGAATCTTGGCGGGAAGAGCAGAGCATACCCCCTGCTGAGATGACCCCCTCCTTTGGATTCCTTTGTATGAACTGGCCAATGATGACGACCCCTTGGACCTTCCTGAGACCTGGACCAATAGATGCAAGCTATTCCATCTACATTGTATTACTGTATGTGATTGTGTATATAAGCAGCAGCTTGTGATCCTGAGTGCAGACTTCTTGTCCCCAGACTTCAGGATTGAATGACTGCACTGGATCCAGAGCGCCTGCGATAAGTAACGGCTGTATTTACTATTACTTCGCTTGAGCATTTTATTCTACTTATTTGCGAATAAATCATTGTGCTTTGGAAACACAAATCGAGGTTCGACAATCGTTATTGGTTAGCGACAAATACGCACATAACAATTTGGGGGCTCGTGAGCTTTGGAGGTTTCGTTGCCGATGATACGCAAGACCAATGGATTTCGGTTCCTCAACAAAGAGTGGAGACGCGTCATAAACGGGTAAGAACGCATGGTGTTCAAAACCTGAATTTTACTCTGTGTTGCGAAACCGAATGTCCGTTTTGCATTATCTAGGGCACGCTAACTAGAACCTAGGGACAAAAGAGAAAACTGTTTCTTTTTTCTGTCATTGTGCGTTTTAACTGTGTTGCATTGCTTAGCGTATGTGTATTTCCTGCTGTGCGTACGTGAACTTCCGGTAGACTTGCCACGTGGTTAAACAATCGTTTTGATAGTTATTGTACATGCATAGTATAATTACTTGTGAAAGCCTCTGAGACATTATTACTATTGTTTTGAACTTTTGATTTTCTGCGCAGAAAAGGTGTATAGTGTGTGATGTTGTAACGTAGATACACTTTTTTATTGTGGATTGTGCTCAGTTGCTGTCTGACGAGGCGGATTGCCCAACTGAAGGATGGTATACAGGGCAGCTATACCGAATGCGAAAACCGGGTTTTTCGCAAAAGCGCTACCAATAGATCGCAAGGTTTGCTAATAATTAGTATTGGTAAGCAGTGCGATCCGATCGCACCGTTAGTGCGGATTGGTGAAGCAGCTAGGAGGAATTATATTGGAAAGACAGGTTGATTGTATCGACTTTGCGCTCCCAGGGATAATAAACTCAGCAGATTTTTGTGGTTAAGCCAGGGTATCGAGGAGCTGATAGCCCTTGGGGCCCACAAGTGATATTTCTGTATTAGGGATCCTCGCCTGGTGCGAGAAAAGCGAGTGAACGCGGCTAAAGGAAATACGTTCACTGAGCATTATAGATCTCTAGCGGTGAGTATAGCAACAGAGTTGAAAGACTTAGGTGGAATGAACAGAGCACTGCGGTGTGTCTGTGTTTCACATTTGGCCGGAAGGAACAGAGCACTGCGGTGTGTCTGTGTTCCAGGTAGAAGGTATATTGTTCAACATGGGTGCTAAGCATACGCGAGAGATGGTCAGTGTACTGCCTAAGGAAGGCCCTATTGGTTCAGCTAGGTTTCTCATGTGTAAGAAATATGGTGCATATGCAACTGTGTATTGTGACACGTGGGTCGGGATGACCAGAGCTTGTGATAGGCCTTTCCCAACAATAGGGAGTTTTAATGCAGAGGTACTAAATACTGTAAAAGATAAAGTATGGTTGATCAAGTCAACGAAAAAGAGAAATAGACATAATGATTGTTTAAAATTGTGGCAAATGGAAGGTAACACGTGGCAGAGCAGCGAATGCAAACCGGAAGTAGGCGGATGTAATCATTGAGAAGCGTGGCGAACTCAGCGCAAGCGCGCCCCCACCACCTTATGTGGCGGGAGGGGTAAGTACAGCCGTTGTTAAAACTGAAAATAGAAAAATTACTAAGTTGTACCCTGTTTTAAACCAGTTTCAATCAAGTGTATCTGAAAATGAAGATGAACCCACTGTGATTTCGGCCATTGCCCATGCTGTTAGTGTACTAGAGGCTCAGCGCAAGTATGAGAAAATGGCTGAGATAGGTGAGAGTAGCGTGATCACTAGGAGTGAAAGCGTTCTAAATCTAGGACCAGTAAATCCTGTAGTGTCCCCTGAAAATAGTGTACCAGAGGGTGCGTTCCCGGTCCGCACAATATCGGTTCCCAATGGGAAACCGGATAAGGATGGTGTAGTTCCTTTAAGAAATGTTACAATGCATTGTCCCTGGACTAGATCAGAATTACGTTCCATTATGACTGAATTCCCAGACCCTAGAAAGGAGTTAGCTAAATGTCAGAAATTTGTTAAAGACTTAGGGAATGCTCACGAACCAACCAGTAAGGATTGGCGGGTAGTGTTGAGGGCGTGTCTTCCTCCCAATACTAACATACAAAAATTTATTGAAGATTGTTTGTTGGAGGAAGATGACACCTTGACTGATGAGATTAACCAACGGAATATAGAACAAATTGTCAAACATTTAGCCATCTGTTTTCCAGTAGTAGTAAATTGGAGTAAGATTTTCACCATTAAACAAAAGGATAGTGAAACTGCCTCAGATTACTTCACTAGAGCTATAACAGCGATCGCACGATTTACTGGGATATCCAACATAAGTGAGGACCCACATCATAGAGAGGTAGCTGTAGGGGTACTGATGGATGGCCTTAGAGAAAATTTAAAGACGAGAGTACAAACCACATTACCTAATTGGAGAGGCGTCACGGTAGACTCTCTTAGGGAGTCTGCTGTGGAGCACGACAAGAACCTTTTTAGAAAAAGGGAAGAGAAAAGTGATAAGTTAATGACGGTAAGTATACAGGCTCTAGAAGGGGTGCATACACGACCACCAGCATACAACCCATATAACAGGAAACCTAAAGTGATCAGGTGTTTCAACTGTAACGAGGAAGGACATTACAGGAGAGATTGTAATAAAGAAAGACTCAATACACATAGGGGTGGGTCAAGGAAGAATTTACATAGACTAGAAGACTCACATCTACCCGCGCATATTACGGCAGCAAATGCTGCGCGGGAAATCAATAGTCAGCGCTAGGGGTCAGGCCATACCTGTAGTCTACAGCCAGTGAGGTTAACTGAGAGTCAGAGTGAAGAACCAACAATGATAGTTGACATAGCTGGTAGGAAACAAACTTTTCTTGTAGATACAGGGGCGGCCCGATCTGTGATAACCTCTCCTTTCAATCTACAGGTGACCAGTAAAACTATTCCAGCTATGGGGGTGACGAGAAAAGGATTACATTATCCTCTAACTAAACCCGCTGAAGTTACTATCGGCCCTCTGCATACTAAGCATTCGTTTCTCTTAGCTGCAGCGGCTCCTACTAACTTGCTAGGGAGAGACTTGTTATGTAAAATGGGATGTGTCATATACTGTACTTCAGATGGTGTGTTCCTAGATATACCTGAGAAGGTCGCACATGAGGTACAGGATATATTAGACACCCCTCAAAGGTTAATGTTACACTCTCCTGTTATAGAACAAAGTCCATCTCAAGTAAAGGGGATGTTGCTGGAAATACCAGGTTCCCTATTGACCAGAGATGGACAGGACACTGGACTGATGGCAAATGTAGCCCCTGTCATGGTCAATCTAAAAAGTGGTAGGATAGCTCCAAAAATCCCACAGTATCCATTAAAACCGGAGGTGGAACTAGGGGTATATCCTGTTATTGAGAGGCTAATACAACAAGGGATTTTAATCCGTACAGCTAGTACAGCAAATAGTCCCATTTTCCCTGTGAAGAAGAGTGGGGGGAGGGGCTATAGATTAGTCCAGGACTTAAGGGGAATTAACAAAGTTGTTGAGAGCCAATTCCCCGTAGTGCCGAATCCAGCTGTCATCCTCATGCAGATTTCACCGTCTGCCAGCCATTTTACTGTCATTGATCTATGTTCTGCTTTCTTTTCAGTCCCTCTTCACCCTGACTACCAATACCTTTTTGCATTCTCCTACAGGGGAGTGCAATACACATGGACCAGACTACCCCAGGGGTTCATTGACAGCCCCAGTATTTTCTCCCAAGCCTTACATGACTGTTTGCAATCCTTTCAACCCCACAATGGGTCTGTTCTAATTCAATATGTGGACGATTTGTTGTTGTGCTCTGATTCTTTTATGTCATGTTTACATGATACTAAATTGTTGTTGCTTCATCTTTCACAAACAGGGCACAAGGTGGCAAAGGATAAATTACAGCCATGTCAAACTATGGTCAAATACTTAGGACACTGCCTCACTAAGGGGCTAAGACACCTGACAACCGACAGAATTGAGGCCATACAACACATGACCCTGCCACAGAGCCAGAAGCAGATTCGTACTTTCTTGGGGATGTGTGGATACTGTAGGTCCTGGATCCCAGGTTTTTCTATTCTGGCATTACCATTGCAGGAGCTAGTCTCTTCCTCAAAACCAGAACGTGTTGTACACACAGAAGAGTCAGAGCAAGCGTTCTTTAATCTTAAAGATAGTCTGACAAGAGCACCTGCATTGGGAATACCTGATTATGAAAAGCCTTTTGAACTATTTTGTACAGAAGCTGATGGTTGTGCAGCAGGTGTCCTCGCACAGAAACATGGTGACGCTAGCAGACCGGTAGCATACTACAGTGCACAATTAGACAATGTGGCAAGACCACTCCCAACATGTCTCAGAAGTGTAGCACCAACGGCCCTTCTAGTAAGTAAGAGCGAGGATGTAGTATTAGGACATAATTCAACCATCTATACAACCCATGCTGTATCAGCTCTGTTAAATTCAGCCCAAACCAGACATGTTTCTTCAGCTAGATTCACAAAATGGGAACTAGCCCTGATGGCACCCTCAAACATCACCATCAAACGATGTAGCACCTTAAATCCAGCTACATACCTTCCGTATGTGTCTCTAGACACACAAAGGGTGGGAGGTGAGGAGACCCTGGTTGATGATGAGTCAGGCAAGAATACTGACACGCATGACTGTATGGAACACCTGAATCAGACCTTTACTGCAAGGCCCGACATACATGACACCCCCTTAGAAAATGTAGATTTTACGTTTTATACAGACGGAAGTTGCCATAGACAGACAGAGACAGGAGAGCTATGTACTGGTTACGCTGTTGTAGACGATCAGGATGTGGTAGAAGCTGAACCCCTTGGCCCACCTCACTCAGCCCAGGTGGCGGAACTAGTAGCACTAAGGAGAGCGTGTGAATTGGCAGAGGGTAAATCAGCCAACATATATACTGACTCTAGGTACGCCTTCGGGGTTGTGCACGATTTTGGGGCCCTTTGGCGTCTTAGAAACTTTACGACAGCAGCAGGTACACCAGTGGCACACTCACAACACATAAAAGAACTTCTGACAGCGATACAGTTACCCAGAACAGTAGCCGTCATAAAGTGCAAAGCCCATACCTTTGAAGAAGACCCAGTGTCACTGGGCAACAACAGGGCAGACGAAGCTGCTAAATGGGCAGCAGGCCAACCTATGACTGTATCGACCGAGACTATGATGGTTTTTCAGACATTAGACATGCAGAAATTAATTGAAATGCAAGATTTGTGTTCCCTGCAGGAAAAGGCGGTCTGGAAGGCGAAGGGATGTGGTCAAGAGTCCTCAGGACTCTGGAGGGATGGACAAGGTAAGCCTGTAGCTCCCCGAACATACTATCCAAGCCTGGCTGAAGCAGCACACGGCCTGACTCACCTGGGTAAAGAAGGTATGCGCAAACTGGTGAGAGCATACTGGTGTGCTCCCGGATTTTCCTCTCAAGCTGGTAAGAAAGCAATGTCATGTCTTACTTGTTTGAGGAAAAATGTTGGGAAAACTATTCCAACTGAGCCATCCCACATCCCTCCTACAGACGGACCTTTTCAGGTAATACAAATTGACTATATCCAATTACCACCGTGCAGGAATCTAAAGTATGTGTTAGTGTGTATTGATGTGTTTTCTGGTTGGGTAGAAGCATATCCAGCAGCCACTAATACTGCTGTGTTCACTGCAAAGAAAATTGTACAAGACTTTGTGTGTAGGTTCGGTATCCCTAGGATCATTGAAAGTGATAGGGGTACCCATTTTACTGGTGATATCTTCCAAAATATGTGTAAACTCATGGGAATCAGTAGCAGACTTCACACCCCTTACCGACCACAAGCCAGTGGTAAGGTGGAGAGAGTAAACGGTACTATCAAGAACAAACTGGGTAAGATAATGGCTGAAACTGGGTTGGCATGGCCTGAGGCTTTGCCATTGGTCCTCCATAGCATTCGAACCACTCCTAGACCTCCTCTTAATCTGTCCCCCTTTGAGATACTGTTCGGACGACAACCTCATTTGATCGTGAGTCCACAAGACAACTTAAAGTGTAATAATGAAGTGACTGTACAATATCTTATAAGAATGAGTAGACAGCTGAAACAACAACAACAAAAACTAAAAATGCTGTCACCTGGTATGCCAGAGACGAACTGTCATGATGTTGAACCTGGAGACTATGTTATGATCCGCAATTTCTTACGTTCAGGTTGTTTAACAGACCGTTGGGAAGGCCCGTACCAAGTGCTGCTGACCAGTACTACATCACTGAAGGTTGCAGAGAGAGACACTTGGGTCCATTCCACCCACTGCAGGAGAGTCCATAATCCGGAGAAAGTGCAAGACAAAACTCAGACCGACGACATAGAACTGTCACTTGTGAGCCTGTTCCGGGAGACCTAAAGCCTGCAGTTGAGACACCTGAACCAGAGACGTTGCCTCAGAACTATCTTTCCAGCGATGGAGTGGCGGTTTTTGTTTTTCTTTTGTTCCAGGATTTTCCTTGCTTTTACTTTTTCTAGGACATTCTATTTTTGTGAAGGAGGATGGAGGACGGAGGAGAGTTCTGGGAGTGATACGGATGAAATGGAGGCCGAAGAAAAGTTAATAGGATACTCTGAGCAGCCCATTATCAAACTTGGTCCAGGGGTTATGAAAAGGTCTGCTAGCTCAGGAACTCGGAGGCAGTGTGAGGGGCTATTGTCTGATGAGTATTGTATCTGCAAGTTCTGCGACTCCCTAGTTGAAGAGAGATGCATCCAACGATGCCAGTCCCCCAGTACTCTGAATATAGGCGGGCATCATTTGGAGGATTATCACTCCCTGGTGGGTAAGGTGCTAAACCAAACCGAGTGTTGGGTGTGCTCTCACGTGCCTCAAGGGCAGCATAACATAGGACTAGTGCCATTCCCCCTAAACATATCCGAAGTACTCGAATTGAGGGGTGGGAGGCCCATAGAAGGAAGGTACAATAACACTAGGTCCCCTAGTCTGACGCTTCGACAATACTCCATAGGCAGATCTTTGCTGTGCCTAAACATATCTCACGCAAAGCGCCTGGAGAATTAGGAGGCTGACCTATCAGATCAGACAATGGCTCGCCACCCTCATTTTAGAGGAAGACTCACAAGGTCACTACTAGGCAGGAATGTTGATGAAAGTCACAAGTTAGGGCGTATAACCAAACATAAGAAGGTATCCATTGGAAAAGTCTCTACAAATAAATGTGAAAATGTCATTAATGCCGACAAGTGTCTAGAGCAGATGAAGACACTAGGCATGGGTAGTTTCATCAAAACTCTGTGTGATATAATTCATGGGCATACTGTTCCTTATGTTCTCCCTGAGGATGTGTATTTTGTTTGTGGGAGAAAAGCTTATTCCTGGGTGACTCCGAGTTCCAAGGGCTTGTGTTTCCTAGCAAAACTGGTTCCTGAAATCATGACTATTACTCATGAAGAAATGGTTGATATTCACAAGACTACATCACCACCATACATACACACACAGTATGAACATTGTGGCAAGAGAAATATGATTCCTGGTGAGGAACCCATAGCTATAAAATTGATTAGTGAAACTGCTGGTTTCCAAGTTATGGTTGCTCTAGATCTCACCAGGACCGCTCGGGGAACATTAAACTTTAAATATATCCAAGACCTAGCCAAATTAATAGATAATATCACCGAGATGTATGATGACACTTTCAGGTATACTGGAAGGGAGCTACAAGCGTACAAGAAAGAGTTGGTGCAACATAGACTGGTACTAAATTATCTCACCTCTATTACTGGTGGGTACTGTGTGACACTGGCCACCCAGTTCGGTGTCAAATGTTGCACGTACATTACTAATAATACGGATGACCCTAAAGAGGTTATAGACCGGAAGATGGATGAAATTTTGCAGCTGAAATGGGAATTTCGAAAGAGCCATAATTGGCCGACAGGTTTAGAGCTTGGTTAATCCTAGCTCAACACTAAATCACAGTGTAAAAACAAAGCTGCTCAGTATTTGTCTGCTACACAAGCAGCAGTATTTTACCAGCATGCAAAAGCAAATTACAGTTGCAGCCCTTGCAACCAACATTGTGGGCCTGATTCATTACGGCACGCAAAACTATCGTACATTGCTTTTTTAAAAAAAAACAACACACGCAAATCGGTATACGCATGTCAGTATTCAACTAAGAGCGGTTCTGAAAATAAGTTTCTTGTTGAATATGAATCTAGGTACGCTCTGGTCTACAGACAATACACTGCAGCATACACCCAATACATATATAGAATATAAAGTCCCAGAAGAGCACACAGAATAAAGCAGAGGGCGGAGTCAAGTGTGTCACCAAGGCAGTGGGCATGGGAGACTTGTGGTGTTATTGACAGTGAGGGAGATTTGAGATTTGAGGGCAGGTGGTAACTCTAATAAGCTCTGGTTTGGACATGTTGACCTTTAGGTAGCGTTGGGACATCCATGTGGAGATAACAGAAAAACATTTGGTTACAGGAGATAGTACAGAAGGAGAGAGGTCAGGGGAAGAGATATAGATTGGTTGTTGTCAGGATGAGAGCATAAATCTGATATGCTGAAATAGAATATTGGATGTCAGGACCCAAAATAAATCTTTGCATGAATACCTAAATTAACCTGATCTTCAATTCAGATAAATGTGTGACCAAATGAGCCCAGGAGGAGGTAATTGAATTAGGTAAACCCTTTGTGTAGAGACCAGCTTAAGATATGCAGATCACAGACATCCATTGTATTTGATCCTGTATTTCCCTACCTAATTGACTTCCTTTCAATAGGGTTATAAACACAAACTAACCCCTAGGTGTAAATTGGAGAGCCAGACGCCTAGGTGAGGATCTTGGAGACTCTTGTATAAAACCTCTATGGTCTTTATGCCGGTATATAGAAATGTGAACTTGAAAGGAAATTAATTCATTTTTCAAATTTTTGGAAATCTGGATGTCACTCTGTACTGAGGGGCAAAAACCACACAAGGGTCTTGAAACATAGATACCAACTATACAGGGAACAGCCATAGGCACATGTATTTCAGGATGAGATTGGATAGTGTTATAATTCAATTATGTTTGGTATTTAAATTTGCGGGAGAATATGACCGGTTTATTGAGGGGGGTGTTATTTCTCTGAGATATATCTGTGAAGAATTACCAACAGGTCAAAACTTAGGAATAGTTTGACCAAACCTGAGGTAACACCCAGGGGACATTTCCGCCCCCACATTAGCATTCACACTGCCCCTGTGAATGCCGTCCCATTTGAGTTTGCTTAAAAATTAGTGTTCTGAGGGGAAAAACTGTCAGACTTTTGGGGAAATCAAGATACATTGATAAGCTGTCCATCTTCCTAGCCAAATTCCCCTTGGCCAGAATGCAATTCATGTAAGTGCAAATCTAAATGTAATCCTTTATATTTTAAACTGTTTTTGCTTGTTATATCAAATTTATTAATTGTTTATTCATTATTTTTCTTTATATCTGAATGCCCTGTACTTTTTGTATATTAAATCTAAAATTTAATAAGTTGCGTCCTTGATACTCTAAAGAATCCATAGCCTTTTTAGAAGAGATTGCTCATCCAGGTAAACTCTTAAAATGCCAGTGTGTGATTTGTTGATACATTTGATTAACAAGCTGTGTGTGCTTGTATTTACATTTGTGTAACAGTCTGGAGGTGTGAAGAGTTAACCCTGTGTGTGCTGGTGTGGGTCTTGCTAGCTTGTGGAACTAGAAGCCTGTGTGCCAGTGTGGGACAGTATATTGGGGTCCTATTGCCCATACCCAATAGGTGGTGGCTGAACCTTGAAGTGTCTGGGGGGTGTGAGAGCGATGTGTTTGTGGGTGATTCCGTAGGTCTAGAACCTGTGTGATAGGTGAGAGAGACTGTGGGCTGAAATCGTGTGTGACCTCATACAGCAAACATCCCCAAAGTCACGGGAGCTGGGAGCATGTTCGTGACAGTTGTCATCAGCATAGAGGTGGTATTGGAGGCTGAATGAGCAAATTAGTGCTCCAAGAGAAGAGGTGTACAATGAAAAAAGCAAAGGGTCAAGAACAGAGCCTTGTGGAACCCCAACAGATAATGGGAGTGGAGGAGAGGATGTGCCAGAGGTAGAAACACTTAAGGAGCGGTTTGATAGGTAGGAAGTGAACCAGGAAAGAACTCGGTCATGAAGGCCAATGGAGTGAAGGATGTGTAGGAGAAGAAGATGATCAACAGTATCAAAAGCAGCAGAGAGATTTTGCAGTAAGTAGATCATTGGTCACTTTTGTGTGAGCAGTTTCAGGGGAATGTTGGGTACGGAAACTAGATTGCAGAGAGTCGAGATTGGAGTGAGAGGAGAGAAAGTGAGACAGGTGTTTGTACACTAATCGCTCAAGTAGTTTGGAGGCAATGGGGAGGAGAGAAATAAGGCGGTAGTTCGAGAGAGAGCATGGATCGAGAGATGGTTTCTTTAGAATAGTTGAGATGAGTGCATGTTTAAAGGAGGATGGAATTGTGCCATTCGAGAGAGAAAGGTTGAAGAGCTGAGTTAGAGGTGGGCATGCAGTGGAGAAGAGGGAGCGGAGTAGTTGGGACGCAATAGGATCGAGTGGACAGGTTGTAGGGTGTGATGATAAGATGAGTGCAGAGACTTTGTCTTCAGTTACTGGAGAGAATTAATTAAGGGTGGATTAGGGAGTGTAGGTAAAGGTGGGTAGAGTCAGAGCCGGATTTAGACCTCATAGGGCCCTAGGCAAGATACTGGTTTAGGCCCCCCCCCCCTTCCCCCGCTTCAGATTTTCAATAATCTGTTATAATGATTACTTTTCATTACTCACGTTTGCTGATGAAAAGAAAGGTTATTTCACTCTCTGACGGTTGGTATTATTGGCCCAACTTTGCACAGTCTACCTCAATCCTCCGTATGATGTCACTTCAGTCCCTGCACGCCCAGTCCAAGCACACTGAGCCTGCACAAACTCTCACAGCTCCCTCCTACAAAAAAATCACTTTTGCTCCTCCAACACACTGATCCCCTTTAGTACACTGTACTCGCTTCATCACCACATTGTGCCCTCCATCATTGTTTATTACCCCTCACACTGCCCTCCATAATTGTTCCACCTTTCTCTCATGCCCCTCTGTGCCCTCCATAAATGTTGACCTTTCTCTCATGCCCCTCTGTGCCCTCCATAAATGTTCACCTTTCTCTCATGCCCCTCTGTGCCCTCCACACATGTTCTCCTTTCTCTCATGCCCCTCTGTGCCCTCCATAAATGTTCACCTTTCTCTCATGCCCCTCTGTGCCCTCCATAAATGTTCACCTTTCTCTCATGCCCCTCTGTGCCCTCCATACATGCTCTCCTTAATCTCATGCCCCTCTGTGCCCTCCATAAATGTTCACCTTTCTCTCATGCCCCGCTGTGCCCTTATTGCACCTTTCTCTTGCCCCTCACCCTATGTGCCACTGCCTCCGTTAGCTTACCTGTCAATTGCCTTTTCTCTTTTCTGTTCTGTTCTTCTTGTCTTCTTTTCTGTCTTGTATGTCGCGCTGTCGCAGCTCCAACTCTCTTTTCCGGCAGTGCTCCTCACAGAATTCTCCCTGACACTGACGTCGGGCGTGATGACGTCACGCCCGACATTCAGTGGGAGAGAGGAGACTGCCGGGAGCTGACGCGCGGTCAGGTGACTATGATTTTTTTTTTTTCTTAATTTTTGGCCGCGGTTCTTCTTATTATGCCAGCGGACAGAGGGGGATGGCGGGCGGAGGGGAGCGCCCCTCTACCTTGCCTTCCCCGCTCACTGTCGGCTCTGGCAGGGCCCTCTGGGACCGCTAGGCCCTAGGCAGTTGCCTAGGTTGCCTAGCGGTAAATCCGGCCCTGGGTAGAGTGAGTGGAGTGAGGGGAATTTGGCATGAGGAAATATCTTATCAAATGGTGTCAATTGTGTCTTAGAAATAGGTGGCAAAATTATGGACAGTGAGGGAGGAAGTAGGAAGGAGGAGGAGGTGCAGGTGGGCAGAGAAGGGAATTGAAGGTGACAAAGAGGCGACATAGGTTAGAAGATTTAGTGGATATTAGAGATTTGAAAAATGTTTGTTTGGCAATTGAAAGGGCAGTGCTGTGAGATGAAAGGATGAATTTATAGTGGAGGAAATAGGGATAGGGACGAGATTTACACTACTGGCGCTCTGCAGTGCGGGAGCACTTTTGCAGGTTGCGGGTCTGTTTGTTGTGCCATGGCTGGGGTTTGCATCATCGGAGACTATATGTAGTAGCTGGAGCGGCATTGTCTAGGGCTAAAGTTAGTGTTTTTTTTATAGAAAGAGGCAGCCTGATTAGGGCAGGACAATGCAGTCATTGGAGAAAATAGTTGTTTTAGTGAAAATGATAAGTGCTTTGGGGTAAGAGTACTTAGGTTTCATTGTGTAAGTATGTATTTGGGTGCAGGGGGAATGGCATGAAGTTAGGTGGGGCTGAAGGAAAGCAGGATTTGGTCGGAGAGAGGGAAGACTAAATTGGAGAAACTAGAGATGGAGCAGTAGCAGAAGATTACAAGGTCAAATGAGTGCCCATCACAGTGGGTGAGAGATGAGGTCCATTGGGAGAGACCAAAGGAGGAAGTAAGTGAAATAAGTTTAGTGGCAGAAGAGACAGTGGGATTATCAATGGGAATCACCTAGTATGAGTGTAGGCAGGTTAAAGGATAGGAAATAAGTGAGCCAGGCCACAGAGTTGTCAAGGAATTGGGAAACTGGACCTGCGGGGCGATAAAGGACAGCAACACAAAAGGGGAGAGGATAAAATAGATGGATAGTGTGGACTTCAAAGGAAGAGAATGAGAGGGTGGGTTCACAGGGTATGACTTGGAAGGTGCCGTTTGGAGAGAGTAGAATGCTTACTCCACCATCTTGTCTGTTTCCGGGTCTGGGAGTGTGGCTGAGGAAGAGTCCCCCATAGGAGAGAGCTGCAGGGGATGTAGTGTCAGAAGAGGTGAGCCAAGTTTCTGTAATGGCAAGAAGTTTGAGGGATTTAGAAATGAATAGATCATTGATGGATGTAAGTTTGTTACAAACAGATCTGACATTCCATAGTGCAAAGGAGAAGGAAAGAGAGAGTTTAGAGATATGTGGATAAGGTTGGCAGGATTAGAAGTAAGGGATGGATGGAAAGGTGTGTGATAGATGAGGGAGCACAGTGTGATAGATGAGAGGGCACAGTGATGAAGGGACAAACATAGAATGTGGGGCACAGTGTGATGAAAGAAGGGGCACAATGATGAAGGGGCAAAAGTGTGATGAAGAAGGGCACAGTCCGATGAAGGAAAGGGCAGAGTGTAATAAAGAAAGGGGCAGAGTGTGATGGAGGAGGGGGCACACTGTGATGGAAAAGGGGCACAGTGTGATGAAGAAGGAGGCACAGTGAGATGAAAGAGGGGACACAGTGATGAAGGGGGAAAAAGTGTGATGGAGGATACAGTGTGATGAAGAAGGGGGCACAATGTGATGAAGGAGGGGGTACAGTGTGATGAAGGTGGCTGCAGTGTGATGAAGCAGAAGGCAGAGTGATGAAAGAGGGGTTAAAAGTGTGAATTTACTAGTGAGAGGCAATAATAGTAACAGGAGCAGGGATAGATAGAGATGATCAAGGAGTAAGGGAGGAGAGAGAGAAGCTGGATGTGAGACACAGGGCGGATCTGGTAGAGTGGGAGAGAGGGGGATACCTGCATTAAAGATAGGGACACATAGGAACAGAAAAAGGTAACATGGAAGATATAAGGGAGATATTTTGGAAAGTTTTATTATAAGATTATGGAGATTTGAGGGAAAATGTAAGTACACAAATGAGATATGGGGGAGAGGTGGAGGGATACAGAGGAAAGGCAAATTGACACAGGAGAGATGGGGGACACAGGGTGGATAGTCTTTCATCATTTAATATGTTTTCTTTTATACTATATAGTGTTAAAATTCATATAAAATTAATTTCACTCTATCAAAACCCTTAAAATTTTGGGGGCCTAGATGGCCCCCATTTCAAATTGAAAGTTTCATACCAGCACTTCTAACCTTCGATCACTGTATAAAACCATATGGTAAACTGCTGACGTTTGTAAAACTCAGTCTTTCTGACTGACTAGATAGTTCATCTTGCCAGTCAAAATTTTTAAAAAGTAGACAATTAAATGAATAAAATTAATTTAGATTGTAGACAGAAGTTGGGACAGAAACATTGGTGGACTCAGGCCTTCCACTGCATGCTTAGAATGTGTGCTGTGTTCTATGCGTTTATGTAATAATTGGTGGCAAATGTTACAGCCAACCCCCCTTGCGTTTTCTAAAAAGCACATTACTACTCTGACATCGGTTTTCTGGGGGGAGTGATCAGGACCTGCTTAGTTGTACTGTTCCCTCATGGTACCCCTGGACAGTTGGTGACAAGGTAACTGCTAGTGTACTCATTAGTAATAAAATAAATAGTATCCTTGAAATCCAATTTCTATGGTAGACGGACTGGTTTTCAAATAATACATATTTTAATGACTATAAATAGAGCCATTTGTGAATGTTTTATTTGAATCTATTGACAAGCTGTGTGAGAAGAGGTTGGCATGACACTGTGTAACAGTTTACACAGATACTTGCTGGCTCACATACACTTCAGTGTTTCATTTTACTTTTACAATTGGTAAAAGATAGAAACTTAATTTAAAGAAAAGCACAAAGTTCAGCACAAAATTTAACTCATGCCAAGTTTCATGGATAACTTTTCTGTCAGCTTTTAACTGGAGACTGTCAAAATATCTGATAAAATTTCTCAAAAAATTCTCACTTTTTTTATATCGCTCTATTTCAAAATTATCTGAATGGATTTCCCTGAAAATTTCAAAAAAGCACACGCTCTCTCTATTTTTGCCTATTTTCATGCAAATTAGTGGAATAAGGTCAGGTCAATGTCTACACATCGCTTGGGTGGTAAGAGCAGGGGTAAATTAACTGTTCCCTGTGTACTGCTGGGGGGCATATCCTAGCCCTCTTGAGTGGCAGGGGTTGAATGAAAATGAAACCTCTTTAACGATGGATATACATGTAACACCCCCTTTTTGCCACTCTAGGAGGAGACAGTGATTAGAGATGGGTGGGCTCGGTTTCCTTGAAACCGAACCCACCCGAAATTTGGAGTTCCGAGTACCGAGCCGAGTGGGTTCGATACTCTTGCTCCTATTCAGATTCCAAAACAAGGCAAAACATCATTGTGATATCGTCGGATCTCGGTTCTCGCAAGTTTTAGAATCAATAAATACCTGCCTCCACAACGATCTAGCGCCATTTGAGAGAGGGACAGAGAAGGGTTAGGTCATAGTATAGAGCAGTAATAGAGCAGTATAGAGCAGGCATTTTTCTGAATTTGCACTACAAAGTGTTTTGGGTCTCATATACCCCCTTTATAAAAAAAGCTGAATTGTCTGAGTGCTGAACTCCTAACATAGCATAGTATTTTTCTGAATTTGCACTACAAAGTGTTTGTGGGTGTCATATACCCCTTCTAAAAAATCTGTATTTTCTGAGTGCTGAAATTCTAATATAGCACTGTATTGTTTAGGGAGGGCCTAGCAAGGATTAAACTGTATTTTTCTGAATTTGCACTCATAAGTGTAGGATCTAATATACACCCAAAGACAGGTGCTCAATTGCTAACAGTCAAAAATGAAGAGGAAAACAAGCAGGCTTGTCTGTAGAATTTGCAGGCAAATTCTACTGCGCTATATAGGTAAAGAGAAGAGCTCCATTTTTCCATTGCTAATTATGATTGCTGAAATTATAGGCCTGCCTGACTTGGGCTAAATCTGCAGTTACATTTTATTGTATCATAGCTCACTCAGAAACAGGAGAGGTTGCAGGGTTCAGTGCTGAAACAGAAATTGTAATAATAGAGCTGTCAGTGTTCTTCAAACTCTCCAGTGACATTGTATTGTGCCATAGCTCATACAGAAACAGGAGGGGTGACATTGTTGGTGTCACTCTCCAGTCTTAGTCATAATGATACTAATCCCTCTAACTCATGCGCTAAAGCCTATGTTGAAGTGAATACTGGTTTTAAGTCAGGTAAACAAAAATGTAAAAAAAAAGCTTGTACCTTTTTAAAGAAAAAAAAACCTCTCTAAAAAAGGTGAAAGTTTATTGTAGAAAAACAAAAGATTGCCAAGATACCATTCTAACCAAAATATTACCAGCTGCAGGTAGCTCCCTTCTCTTAGCTAGATTTCAGCACGTGCTGCAATCTACACTGTCATCATATTCACCCTCATCATTGTGTACATCTTCCTCAAACAATACTAATTAATCCCCGCTGGAATCCTGTCACGGCTATGAATAATTAGGGATCCCAGCCTCTACTTAGATGGTGATAGTAGAGGGTAGTGGAGACAGGACACAGTGGAATTGTAGTTCTTAACTTGAGAGCATCACAGGGAACAATAACACAAACGATGGTAGTAGTGTTGCAACTTGATATATTGATAGAAGATACAACAGCAGTTATAATAAAATACAATCGTAATCACAGATGTACTTCAGTTGGTAACCAATGGCAACAGCATGCAAAATAGACAGTATAACAGTTCAACGCTAGATGGTAATTAGAACACTTGGATCCCACACGAACACACAGCAGATGAAGGTGAACCACTGACACAGCTAGAAGTCCGATGAGAATAGTATGTAGACTTGGCTGATCCAAACGTATAATATGATTCACTTTAGCAGGTGGTTATAGGTATCACAATAGTTCATATAGCGGAACAGAGAACGTTATATGCTATCCAGGAACTTGGGTATAACTGGTAACATGCAGGAAGGTGTTGCCTTACGGTAACAGCGTGATAACGAAATCCAAACTGAGCGTAGAACTACAAGTCACAAAAGATCCGGTTAACAGGTAAGCGAGAGTTCATCACAATTAGACAACAGCTGATAATGCACACAACTTGAATTGAAGTAGAGGCTCCCGGCTTAGCAGTATATTCATATTAACAGTCCAGCAATAATAATCAGCAGAATAATAATAGCCGTGCCAGACATAGAACCATAGATGACAAGAGAACTTGATTGTAGTTCAACATAGAATACCGCAACATAGACAGCCGAGTAGAATAGTAATTGAGCCAATCAACATGAGCGCAGGTGTAGCAGACAACTCACGAATAGTTCTGTGTGCAGATGAATGACAACACGTAACTTCAGCTTGTAGATGAACCAGAACTGGCATACAGCGGAGCCGCTTGAAATAGTCCTCTAGGACCAATAGGCTTCAGAAGGAGGTCCCAATCAACATAACGAGAAACACCTATGGACAGGTAGAGACTCTGAAGCGAAAGCAAGCACCAACATAGTTCTTAAAGGGCAAGTCACAACGCCAGCACCTAGCTATGGGACCGGTGTGTGACAAATCCACCATCATAGAAGTCTGTGTACTTTGATGTAATAGCTGATAATGGCCTTCCTCATGGAATTTGTAGTTCATTTTATGGCAGAGCTGTCACGATTTTTAGGCAATCCTTTTTGTCACGGGCACTAGGAGTCTTTACCCAGGGATCACCAGGTGATAGGCTTACCAGAGCAGTATAGGTGGTAATATGGTACTCTGGTAGCAGGGTGATCACGGAACAGGAAATAGCAGATGATGAGATGCTCAGGAAAGTCTATGACTAGCAGCACTGGTAATATGGAGGTAGTAATACACGAGGAACTGTATGGACAAAGGACACGTGAAGGTAGTCAGTGGTCTGCGGTAGCAAGTTGTACCACTGCTATAGTGAGGAGGAATGCCCAACAGAAACGAGGAGGTGATGAGAGTCAGCGGTCTGCGGATAGCAAGTTGTACCGCTGTCTGAGTGAAGGAATGGAATCCAAGTGGAGGTATCCGGGGAGTCAGTGGTCTGCGTTAGCAAGTTGTACCACTGCTATGTGAGAGGATACTGGAACAGGTGACACAGGAAACAGGAATCAGTGGTCTGCCTCTAGCAAGTTGTACCACTGAATATATATGTGAGGAGGAGCACGGGGAGAGACTGCAATACAGGAGATACACGGGCACCTTAACTTGATCCACAATAATATGCACAATATATAAATGACTGAACAGCACTGCAATAATAGAAAGTCACTTGAGGTAATCCGGCACAAGATAACACAGTCAATGATGGCAATAGACTCAGCGGATAGCAAAGTCCAGAGGAGAACCAACACAGTCCAGCAAGATATGCAATACACCAGCACAGTCAATGAGAAGTATGCATACCGTGGTTCAGAAGCAGGCTGTCAGACAGGAGTGCAGAGATACCTGAACGGCTGGAGGCCGGCAGGATGCGAAGTCCCTGGATGGGTGAAGCGGTAGTCAAGTAGGTGCAGGTAGGTAGACCAGCAGGGGAACAAATACTCAGGAAGCAGTAGTATGTAGAACTGGACTCCTGGAGGACCCTGAAGAGTAGCGATGGTCTAGCTGAGAAGAAAGTAGTGAGGCGCAGATCCGATGCTGACAGGCGGGTAGAGACCAGCGGGAACACAGGAAAGCATGGAGAGCGGATCAGCTGTTGAAGGACGAGTAGAGCTGAGGAGTAGCAGCAGCAGGACTCTGCAGATACACGGAGGTAGCCAATAGCAACCAGCAGGTGCAGTAACGATGGAACACGGGAGAGCAGAGCTGAGCTGGAACTGTTGATCACGGAGAGTAGCGGATAGGAATAGTTGTAGCAGTCTCGAGGAAACACGGGAGAGTTGAGATGAGCTGAAGACTGAAGCGCACGGAGGCAGCGGATAGGAATCAGCCAAACAGTCACGATGAAACACAGACGAGTTGAAGGTTGAAGACTGTAGTGCACGGAGGCAGCGGATAGGAATCAGCTAACAGTCACGATGATGTACAGGTGAGTTGAGGTAGATTGAAGACTGCAGTGCACGGAGGCAGTGGATAGGAATCAGCTAACAGTCACAATGATATATGGTAGAGTTGAAGTGGCTTGAAGACTGTAGTGCACGGAGGCAGCGGATAGGAATCAGCTAACAGTCACGATGATACACAGGAGGGTAGAAGTGGTATGGAAACCACAGGAGTAGAAGTGGTTTGGAAACCACAGAGGTAGAAGTGGTTTGGAAACCACAGGAATCAGCAGCGCTGAATACACGAGGAAACACAGGAACACCTTCAGAGGCTCATGGGGAATGAGACTCCAAGATCAGGCAACGTGGTATTGACCACAGGTGCTTAATATAGGGAGTGTTGCCTGATCTGCCAATTAAGTTAAAGGGACATGTACTGAAGGGTTTGAAAGGGCTGCGCATGCGCAGACCCTCAGGATGGAGGACGGCCACGGTTCCTAAATGTCCGGGAAGAAGCACTCACAGTCCGGTGAGTGACACTTTTAGAGCAGAGCAAATATCAAAATGTTGTGCTGACTCATCTGCAACACCACTGGGTGTCTTGGAAAAGCTACATTTTTTCCGACAAGCAGTTGCCAGAGAAACTGAAGAAGTAGACGTCATTACAAGATGTTGATAGCTCTTGGATCCCGGCGAAGCGAATTAAGTAGTTAATCTACAATTACAATATAGTACAATTATTACAAAATACTTAAAAGTAATAAAAGTAATTACAAAATACAAAAAATATAATATACAAAATACTTAAAAGTATAAAAGTAATTACAAAATACATCCGTAAAATTTCTGTAGCTGCTTCTCAAAAAGTATAATTAAGGCAATCACTTGACTCAAGCTAACCGTGTCTGCACTCTCTTCACAGGTGACTATTTCGCTGGACTAAAGGACATTCCGCTCAAATGCTAGTCTTCTTGCAGCTGCTGCATTCTTCTACATGCTGTTGCAGAATCCCGAAAATTACCCTAAATTTTTCGGGACACAAACAGCATCTCCTGCATTTCATTGTCATTTTTTAAAAGTTCTGTAACACCAAGTTGATTGTGTGAGCAAAACAGGAAATGTGATGGAATTCCCCCCTGCTGTAATGCTCTAACAATATTGGTGTCGTTTACAGAAATCACATATCCTCAGTAGAGTCCAAGCAGGATTAGCCATGTTGCAATGACATCCCTTACTTTTTGTAACAGATTGTCAGCTGTATGCCTCTTACTGAAGCCTCTGATACACAGTGTAGCCTACTTCTGAAAAATGTGATCTACTTGGGTACATGCTGCTGCTGTTCCTGCTAGTGGGCTGTCACAGTCATATAATCTTTAGTTTGCCCAGTTCCGCTTGTCCCCATTTCTGTGGTTAAGTGTACAGTGGGTAGAAATGCATTTTGTAGCCCAATAATTACATTTTTATGAACCATCTGGTAGAGGTGAGGAATAGCTTTTCTAGTAAAACTGTGTCGTGATGGAATTTGGTAATAGGGACAGAAGACCTCAAGTAACTGTCTAAAACTAGCTGCATTAATAGTGGACATTGGACGCAGATCTAATACTAGCAAAGTCCCCATGGCTTCTGTGATCCGCTTTGCGACTGGGTGACAGCTTTCTTACTTTCTTCCTCTAGCAAAGGATTGTTTAACAGTCAATTGTTGTAAACTACTACTAGTCTTCATCTGGGTTGAAGATCCACCCCCAGCAGCAGCAGCAGCAGGACTAATGCTCAATAATTCTTCAGAGGACTCATGGTTAGTGGAGTCATCTAGAATTAGGAACTTGGATGCAGGACTAACTCCCATCACTTCTGGGGATATTGCTGATGAAGGTGTTGGGGGTTTAAATTCCAGGTTCTGGGATCTAGATTAGAGAAGGGAGGTAGATGATGCTGGACTACTTGCTGTTATTTTTTTTAACATAAGTTTCTGATTTTTCCAACAGCTTTCCATGAAATCGCTTCAAATGCCGTAACATGGATGAGGATCCTAGATGGTTAAGGTCCCTACCTCTACTGAGTGTGGCTTTAGAAATGCTACAAATGGCTAGACAACTGTTGTCAGGATTTGTGTAAAAATAATTCCACACTTAAGAGGTGGATTTTTGGTCTTATGCCCAGGCATGACAATGGCCTTTCTCATATCACTGGCAAGAAATGCTGAAAGTGTATGAAAATAATATTGTGACCTGTGAGATGGTCAAAATTGAATGGAAATGAATGTAAATTAGTGTTAGTGAGGTTAATAATAATGTAGGTACAAAATAATACCTAAATTATGTGATTTTAGCCCAAAAAATTTAATTTTGAAAAAAATAACAAAACAAAACCAAAACCAAAACAGAAAAAGGCGGTTTTGGCAAAACCAAAACCAAAACCCGAAGGTAATCCAGATCCAAAACCAAAACCAAACACGGGGGTCAGTGAATTGTGAAGCCATTTGTACCCGACAACATAATCTCTGGCAATAATTTGGCACTCACACAGGAATATACAATCCGATTGGGGATTCTTTATTATAATTTGACAAGATGGTAAATGGTTATGATCTAAATATTATGTAATAAGTATCAAGAAATGGATATGTAGGAAAGGTAAGGTAGATTCAGCATGAACAATTCGATGATAGGAACAATGATGATTGTCATTCACTCCAACTTTTGGCATCACACACAGTCACCACACACCCCTGACTAAAAAATGACAGTACAGTTATTGCTTATTATAAATTAATGAAATTCTAGCAGCTGCGTTAATATATATTGCTGGAAAGACCAAATACGTGCATAGTTGCTCGCGGGAGAGCAGGCAAATCTCCCGGTTCCTGGCCCGTATAGTTAGTTGACTGGTGGTGGGCGGGGCTTAGTGACGTGGTGCACGCATCATCACGGCCCCACCCCCACTATGATTGGCCAAACTAACTGTGACACATTAGGGTGCGGGCCAAGTGACATGTCCTGCTTGGCCTGCAAAAATCGCCAGCGAAATCTCCCCTCCCGAAAGGCATACTTGCCAACTCACCTGGAATGTCCAGGAGAGTCTCGAAATTCGGGTCTATCTCACGAACTCCCGGGAGAGCTGGCAAGTCTCCCACATTCCGCGGGGCAAAAATAAAAATAACACGATTCACCGCGAATCGCATCATTTTGGCCCAGGCCCCCATGACAAAACGGCATATTTGTTGCAGGGCCGAGGTCAAAATGATGCATTTGGCTGCGTCCCGCCCCCTCCTGCCCTCTAGACACTCCCCTCTCCCGGATACAACTTGCCAAAAGTAGGCAAGTATGCCGAAAGGGAAATCTCAAAAGTTGGCATGTATGAATAAGAGACTACTTGCTCCAGTCTTCTTAAGCAGTTGTTGTATTATTCCAACATAAAAACAGCATAACACAAACATTATATATATTGCAAGGCTTCCTGACACTATATCCACCAGCCCTCTAGTCAGCATCAGAAGCCCTGCCCACCAGATCCTACAATCCTTTTATTCACAACAAACGCACCACAGCAATCACACCCATGTTGTGCAGCTGTGCGTAAAACCCTTCCTCAAGTTAACAGCAAGATCATTTACCCTGTCTGTGCCTTTCCCTGATGGACAGGTCCTATTCTGGTTACCTTTTCCACAATATATACTATATAAAGCCACATGCATGTATCTCCTCTTCCATCTTATGTTTCCCCCCTGCACAAGCTGGTGTACTATTACAGTGTGCATCTATGAGCCAATAATTGTGCATTTATTGGTCACATTTATAATCAGGGAGAGGAGCATCCAAGCTATCGTGTAGCAGCTTAGTACTGCAGACTGTCATGTGAACTAGCAATCACTAAGTGCTATAATGTCCTTGGTGCCACAGGTAGAGACATTGAGAGCAGTGTCATGTTGGCTGGATTGCTCAGCTTTGGGTGGCTGCTTTCTAATACCTGATTGTCTGTACCATTATCATACCAATTGCTAAAGTGAAAGTAGATATAATAGTAGGTTTTAAACAATTGGCTAAGAAAATATTTGAGTCGGCAAATGCCCCTAGTTTTTAATACTGCCCTACAGCACAGTACTACATCTCTTGTTCTGTATGCAGGTACAATTCCTGGAATTTGTTATTATTTAGTATGTATAGACAATTTCTTATAAGTACTCTTGTTCTGACAGTGGGTGTTATAGGTAGCATGATGACTCAGTGGTTAGCACTTCTGCCTCACAGCGATGGGGTCATGAGTTCGATTCCCAAACAGAGAATCTGTTTCTTATCTTATCTGTGTGGAGTTTGTATGTTCTTCCCACCTTTGTGTGGGTTTCCTCCACACACTCCAAAAACATACTAGTAGGTTAATTGGCCGCTGACAAAATTAACCCTAGTCTGTGTGTTAGGGAATTTAGACTGTGAGCTGCAATGGGGTTTTACATATAAATATTATTTTACATCATTCACCATTTCACCCTTCACATCTAATTCAAAATAACCTTAACGGCTGACTTTCACATATTAAATATCCTCTGTACAGTGCTGCGGAATTTGTGGCGCTATATAATGGTGATGATGAAGATGGTGATGATCAAGTCCTTTAAATTCATAATGTGACACTGAACTCATTCTTTGTACTCCTGCAGGAATGTTGGTTGATTTATTTCCATACCCTCTAATAGTCACAATTTTCAATGACACTGTCAATTATCAGTGACCAGAAAGGCTGGGTCATAATAATTTGGGTTGTGGTCTCAGCAAAAGGTTTTAGGGTAAACATTAATATGGTTTCAGCCTTGTTATATTGTCTCACATATTGTGAAATGATTAAGATATGTGTGTGGACAATGAAACAGCTAAAAGTGTTTCAACACTTTAAGGATAAAATAGAAAAAATAGGAAGTGCAGACAGCATGTCCAAAAAAGGTATTTTTCTTGTTAAGAATAAAGATTCCAATACAAAACATAATCAGCGCTGATAAAGCAAACAGAACATTCTAAAACTAAATATCAATGCATACAAGTATATAAATGTACTCATACAATAAAGGCAGTCCGTATAATTAAAATTAGATACTTAGTAAATACAACCATAAATAATCTAGAGATGAGCGGGCTCGGATATCTGAAATCCGAGCCCACCCGAACGTTGCCGATCCGAGCCGGATCTGAGACAGATCCGGGTATTCCCGCCAATTGCAAAACTGAAACTGAGGCTCTGAGTCATAATCCCGCTGTCGGATCTCGCGATACTCGGATCCTATAAATTCCCCGCTAGTCACCGCCATCTTCACTCGGGCATTGATCAGGGTAGAGGGAGGTTGTGTTAGGTGGTCCTCTGTCCTGCTATATCTCGTGCTGTGCTGTGCTGTTCAGTTCTGTGCTGTGCTGTGCTGTGCTGTGTCCTGTTCAGTCCAGTGGTGCTGTGTCCTGTGCTCTGTCCTTCTAAGGGCATTGTTATTTCCCCAAATTATAAAAAAATTCCAAAAAAGTTATAAAAAAAATTACAAAAAAAGTAATTATAAAAAAAAATAAAAAAATATCCCAAAACAATCCTGCAGTATAAGTCCATTGGTACTGCTATATTACAAAGTTCACTGATTCAGCAGTATAAGTCCAGTGGTACTGCTATATTACAAAGTTCACTGATTCTGCAGTATAAGTCAAGTGATACTGATATATTACAAAGTTCACTGATTCAGCAGTATAAGTCCAGTGGTACTGCTATATTACAAAGTTCACTGATTCTGCAGTATAAGTCCAGTGGTACTCTCCTGTGCCGCATATAATTTTTAAAGGCTTTGCCGAGTGTGTGTGGCTTAGGGGTACGCTCTCTTGTGCTACATATAATGGAAAACAAAAATTTGGAGGATAAAGTAGGGAAAGATCAAGACCCACTTCCTCCTAATGCTGAAGCTGCTGCCACTAGTCATGACATAGACGATGAAATGCCATCAACGTCGTCTGGCAAGCCCGATGCCCAATCTCCTAGTACAGGGCATGTAAAATCCAAAAAGCCCAAGTTCTCAAAAAGTAGCAAAAAGAGAAACTTAAAATCATCTGAGGAGAAACGTAAAGTTGGCAATATGCCATTTACGACACGTAGTGGCAAGGAACGGCTTAGGCCCTGGCCCGTGTTCATGACTAGTGGTCCAGCTTCACCCAAGGATCTAAGCCCTCCTCCTCCCCCCTACAAAAAAATTAAGAGAGTTATGCTGTCAGCAACAACAACAAAACAGCAAAGAACTCTGCCTTCTAAACAGATGATATCACAAATCCCCAAGGCGAGTCCAAGGGTGTTGGTGGTTGTGAAGCCTGACCTTCCCATCACTGTACGGGAAGAGGTGACTCCATCCAGCATTTGCAGCACACCCTCTGCATATGTTGGAAGGATCACCCACAGTCTAGATCCAGATTTGGATAATCAAGGTGTCAATGTTGTACACCGGGAGGAGGCTATTGATGTAGCTGGCGCTGTGGAGGAACTTGATGATGAGGATGGTGATGTGGTTATTGTAAATGAGGCACTAGGGGGGGAAACAGCTGATGTCCATGGGATGAGAAAGCCCATCGTCATGCCTGGTCAGAAGACCAAAAAATGCACCTCTTCGGTCTGGAGTTATTTTTATCCAAATCCGGACAACCAATGTATGGCCATATGTAGCTTATGTAAAGCTCAAATAAGCAGGGGTAAGGATCTTGCCCACCTAGGGACATCCTCCCTTATACGTCACCTAAATAACCTTCATAGTTCAGTGGTTAGTTCAGGAACTGGGCCTAGGACCCTCATCAGTACAGGGACACCTAAATCCCTTGGTCCTGTTGGATACACACCACCAACACCCTCCTCGTCAACTTCCTCCACGATCTCCATCAGATTTAGAACTGCAGGCCATGTCACCAGCCAAACTGAGTCCTCTTCTATACGGAATTCATCCGAGGAATCCTGCAACGGTACGCCTACTACTGCCACTGCTGCTGTTGCTGCTGTTAGTCAGTCATCTTCCCAGAGGGGAAGTCGTAAGACCGCTACGTCTTTCAAAAAACAATTGACCGTCCAACAGTCATTTGCCATGACCATAAAATACGATAGTAGTCACCCTATTGCAAAGCGTATAACTGCGGCTGTAACTGCTATGTTGGTGTTAGACGTGCGCCCGGTGTCCGCCATCAGTGGAGTGGGATTTAGAGGGTTGATGGAGGTATTGTGTCCCCGGTACCAAATCCCGTCGAGATTCCACTTCACTAGGCAGGCGATACCAAAGATGTACAGAGAAGTACGAGCAAGTGTCCTCAGTGCTCTTAAAAATGCGGTTGTACCCACTGTCTATTTAACCACGGACATGTGGACAAGTGGTTCAGGGCAAACGAAGGACTATATGACTGTGACAGCCCACTGAGTAGATGCATCCCCTTCCGCAGCAACAGGAGCAGCTGCATCAGTAGCAGCATCTACACAACCTCTGCTCGTGCCAAGGCAGGCAACATTGTGTATTACAGGCTTTATTAAGAGGCACAACGCTGACAACCTATTAGAGAAAATGAGGGAAATTATTTCGCAGTGGCTTACCCCACTTAGACTGTCCTGGGGATTTGTGGTGTCAGACAACACCAGTAACATTGTGCGGGCATTGCATATGGGCAATTTCCAGCACGTACCATGTTTTGCCCACACCGTTAATTTGGTGGTACAGCATTACCTCAAGAGTGACAGGGGTGTGCAGGAGATGCTTGCGGTGGCCCACAAAATTGCTGGACACTTTCGGCATTCTGCAAGTGCCTACCGCAGGCTCGAGGCACATCAAAAAAGCATGAACCTGCCCTGCCATCACCTCAAACAAGAGGTTGTGACGCGCTGGAACTCCACCCTCTATATGCTTCAGAGGATGGAGGAGCAGCAAAAGGCCATTCAGGCCTACACCGAAAACTACGACATAGGCAAAGGAGTGGGGATGCGCCTGAGTCAAGCGCAGTGGAGACTGATTTCCGTATTGTGCAAGGTTCTCCAGCCGTTTGAACTTGCCACACGAGAAGTCAGTTCCGACACTGCCAGCTTGAGTCAGGTGATTCCCCTGATCAGGCTGTTGCAGAAGCAGCTGGAGAAAGTGAGGGAGGAGCTGGTAAACCATTGCGATTCCACCAAGCATTTAGCTCTTATGGATGAAGCCCTTCATACGCTTTGTCAGGATCCGCGGGTGGTCACTATTTTAAAGGCAGAGGAATACATTCTGGCCACCGTTCTCGATCCTCGGTTTAAAGCGTATGTTTTGTCTCTGTTTCCGGCGGACACAAGTCTACAGTGGTGCAAAGACCTGCTGGTCAGGAGATTGTGCTATGAAGAGGACCGTGACATGCCAACAGCTCCACCCTCATTTTCTTCCACATCTGTGGCTGCGAGGAAAAAGCTCAGTTTTCCTAAAAGAGCCGCTGGCGGGGATGCTGATAACATCTGGGCCGGACTGAAGGACCTGCCAACCATTGCAGACATGTCTACTGTTGCTGCATTGGGTACTTTCACAATAGAAAAAATGGTGGAGGATTATTTTGCTGACACCATCCAAATAGACATGTCAGACAGTCCATATTGTTACTGGCAGGAAAAAAAGGCACTTTGGAAGCCCCTGTACAAACTGGCTCTATTTTACCTGAGTTGTCCCCCCTCCAGTGTGTACTCGGAAAGAGTTTTTAGTGCAGCGGGTAACCTGGTCAGTGAGCGGCGAAGGAGGTTGCTTCCTCAGAACGTTGAAAAAATGATGTTCATAAAAATGAATTATCAATTCCTTAATAAAGTACAGCACTGCCCTCCAGATAGTACAGAGGGACCTGTGGTTGTGGAGTCCAGCGAGGACGAATTGAAAATGTGTGAGGAGGAGGAAGTACACACTGTAGGGGGAGAGGAATCAGAGGTTGAGGATAAGGACGACATCTTGCCTCAGTAGAGCCTGTTTATTTTGTACAGGGAGAGATGAATAGGTTTTTTGTTGTGGGGGCCCAAACAAACCAATCATTTCAGCCACAGTTGTTCGGTAGGCCCTGTCGCTGAAATGATTGGTTTGTTAAAGTGTGCATGTCCTATTTCAACAACATAAGGGTGGGTGGGAGGGCCCAAGGACAATTCCATCTTGCAACTCTTTTATTGCCATTATGTGACCATTCAACAGTCGTTTGCCATGAGCACAAAGTAAAACAAAATTAAAACAAATTCAACAAATAAAACCAAAAGTAAAATGCCCTGTCATAATCAAAAACAAGAGGTATTGACGTGCTTGAACTACTGTGGTGTTTATAAGTTAGAAACACTACACTTGAAAGCTTGAGCCTTTAATAGAAAAAGTCACTCTTCATTGCACGAATATTTGCAACAGCGACAATTTTGGGGTTAACAAAGTCAACAAATAACACTTCGACCCTGTCTGTCTTTCACATACTTGATGGGATCTCAATGATGAATGCTCTGTACCATGGTCGTCTAAAACAAGAGGTATTGACGTGCTTGAACTACTGTGGTGTTTATAAGTTAGAAACACTACACTTGAAAGCCTGAGCCTTTAATAGAAAAAATCACTCTTCATTGCACGAATATTTGCAACAGCGACAATTTTGGGGTTAACAAAGTCAACAAATAACACTTCGACCCTGTCTGTCTTTCACATACTTGATTGGATCTCAATGATGAATGCTCTGTACCATGGTCGTCTAAAACAAGAGTTATTGACGTGCTATAACTACTGTAGTTTTTATAAATTATAAACACTACACTTGAAAGTTGGAGCAGGTATTGTGGCCCCGGTACCAAATTGGGTACCGGGGCCACTTCACTATGCAGTCCAGATAGAGGCGTATCAGATATTAAACAACGTTGACTGTTGCTGCCAAATCATAAATTAATGAAAAGGACCTGTCATCGTCAAAAACAAGAGGTATTGATTGACACGCTCGAACTACACCCTGTATATGCTGCAGAGGATGTAGGAGCAGGCAGCTGTGCACTGGAATTCAGACCATTTGAAGGCGGAGGTATTGTGGCCCCAGTACCAAATTGTGTACCGGGACCACTGCACTATGCAGTCCAGAAAGCTACCTCGGTGAAACGTTTTGGACTAAAAACAATATTGTGAGGTGTGAGGTGTTCAGAATAGACTGGGTATTAGTGGAAATGATTGTTATTGAATGTTATTGAGGTTAATAATTGCGTAGGAGTGAAAATAAACCCAAAAACTTGTTTTTAACACTTTTTATGTTTTTTTCAAAAAAAATCCGAATCCAAAACCTTAAATCCGAACCAAAACCTTTCGTCAAGTGTTTTGCGAAACAAATCCGAACCCAAAACCTCAAGCAAATCCGAATCCAAAACACAAAACACGAGACACCAAAAGTGGCCAGTGCACATCCCTAAAATAATCCACCTGGAAGTGTGGAGAGATTATGCACTAGGGGCTAAATGAATAACAGTTTCCTGATGTTAATAGCTGTCAGTTGTTTCCATACATATGTCCAGAATGACTTTATAAATCACCCACAAAATCCTTGCCTGTTGTGTAGCTGGAAGCCAGTTGGAGTGTAGTCACATCCGCATAGAATCCTCACATGTATTAGCAACCATAGGCACATGAGTATAATCTAGAGTCTAGACTATCCAACAAAAGGTACAAGGCCCAGCAGTAGTTCAAATCTTTAGATAATGGACATCCAAGAAAACACCTCTAACCAATTTCTCCATCTACTAAGGGGTAGCTTCATCAGACAAAAAGTATAGTAAGGACAGTTAGATGTGCATTAACCCTTCATAAATCATTAGCATAGCAGAAAGAAAATTCACAGTTGATTTTTAAAAGTTGAAAATAACAGATTTATTTTATTTGTTTAACATGGATTTCATTTAATTTGTAAATGTGTTCATATTTAACTACATTTTATATTGAAAATACAATTTTAGCATTTACCTCAAGAAACATCTCTACTCTATGGCTAAGCTATCTAGGGGCGGAAGTATACACAATTGTTAGTTCTGACATATACCGTATTTCCCCATGTATAAGACGCACCTTTTTCCCCCAAATTTTGGGTCTAAAAAAAAGGTGCGTCTTATACACTGCAAGCGCTACTTACCTCAATGAAGAAGTCGGCACCTGGTGTGAGAGAGGAGTCCCCGCTAAACGGAACAGCGTGTCCCCGCTGGCTGTGTTGAACAGCGTGTCCCCGCTGGCTGTGTTGAACAGCGTGTCCCCGCTGACTGTGTTGAACAGCGTGTCCCCGCTGGCTGTGTTGAACAGCTTGTCCCCGCTGGCTGTGTTGAACAGCTTGTCCCCGCTGGCTGAATGGAACAGCGTGTCCCCGCTGGCTGAATGGAACAGCGTGTCCCCGCTGGCTGAATGGAACAGCGTGTCCCCGCTGATTGGCAAAAGGACCTTAAGGTACTTCTGGCGCCTCCCACAGTCTCGGAGCTGTCAGTCTTTATGTACCTTAATACATCTTTTTTTTAATTTTGGGCCCCAAAATTAAGGTGCGTCTTATACATGGGTGCGTCTTATACTTGGGGAAATACGGTAAGTTGTCTGGCGCAAATTCTTCTGTCTTTCAAATGGATGCATCTTGATATGGGCCTGAATCAACATAGGCACATAAATACTTCATTTTACGTAGTTCTTGTCCTATGTACAAAGTGGAAATACATCTCTAAATAAGCCCTCTTACGTCTATCTTATAAAGTGTATCAAAACAGGTTAATATCACAATTCAGAAAAAATGGCATGTACTGACTAAACAGATTAAGTTGCAAATTCTAATTAGTCAATTTCTCCAACTTTGAAATAAATAGAGTAAGCATCTAAGAAACCTTTTGGCAAACTCGTAGTATGAATCTAATCTGGTTAAGTTAGACATTTCCACTTCTTTAAACTCTAAACTTAATGCTTAAAATGTGGTAGATGTGCCCATCTTATGTTATGTAAAATAATATGTCAAAGACCCTATGAGAGTTACACACATTAGGATATGTGACTTCATATATTGTAATACATCTTATGTTGTATATCTTATTACATTTCTCTGCTACAGCTTTTATGTGGGCAGCTGTGGTGGAACTGCCAGCACTGTTGGGGGTGCAGGTGCCCCGGAGGTGAGGAGGGGCCCAGCAAACTTGGCTTCACTGATCATCAGAAGAGCAGAGCAGGGGTTCTGGGTGGGTGAACTGACATCGCCAGGCTTTCCCCAAAATTGTATGCAATATATACAGTTTTGGTAAACCTGTGCTCCCTCTGTATTAGTGTATAGGTGCTGCCAATATTGGTAGGGTGATAGGAGAATCCCTACATAATGATATATTGCAATGAAGGTGCAAAAACGTTAACATAACGGCAATGTAATTGTTCCTATGTCTGCAAAGTCTGTGGTTCCCTCAAACCATGGTGTGTATTTTATGATAGCATACGCATAAAAAGAATCAGATAACATTTACCATAACACTCAGCATTATTGTTTGATCGTATGCAATGCGGAAACTTACAAACCTTTTTTACTCTTTTCAATTATTACACATAAAATAAAGTAATAAAATCTAATCACTGTCAATTTCATATACAATGTAAACAGGAGTACTGAACATACATATCTGCTCAGTCTGTAGATTTTTATATGCTGGAATGGAGCAAAGCAACTTCGCTGTTCAGTCTAATGCATGCAAAACATTTCCCAGTGGAAGTCATTATATACCCATGGTGCGCATATGCTCAAAATATTGACAATAGTGATTGGTATACTTAATGTGCTGATACTATCCTAGGTTTCTTAATGGTTTAGTCTTTCGTAGACAGCAAAACCTTGATACTTGTAAATGCAAATAAGTCAATTGGCAATGTATTTGTACCGTACCCTAACACTTTCTTGGTGTCCTCTGTATATTGGAATCGCCGTTGTTTACTACCTGATGCAAAACTGATAAAACACAGGAGTCAGGATTTTGAGTCACTTGTAACAAAAGAAACATTTAAATGTGAGAGTTTCATTAATTGTCAGACCTCATTTGTTATTTATCTGATTAACTGCAAGGGGTAAATGTATCAAGCTGGGAGTTTTCCAGCGGGTTTCAAAAACCAATCAGATTCTAGCTATCATTTATTTAGTACATTCTACAAAATGATAGCTATAATCTGATTGGTTGTTTATCCCAAAATGTCAGACGTATAACGACACTCACACTTAACATCCATTTTCTTGAACATAGGCAAAATTTTATGAATTGAATAGAGCCACACAGTGTCTCTAAGCATTGTTTAGTTTGAAGACATTTCATATATTTCGGTGATTTAAAGTATTAAGGAAACGGTAAGAGGAGGTGATTGATATAGAACATTATGTAAAAGGGAGGCCATTTGGATTTTCTGGTTGGGCTCTATGTTCCTGTTTTCGCTAGGTGTTCAGATGGCTCCAGGCGAGCCTTATATATTGGTGATATTTTTATATATATATATATATATATATATATAAATATATATATATATATATATATATATATATATATATATATATATATGGAGAGCTCATGATCCTTGCCTTGCTAAAGTTACTAAGTGAAAATCCCTCAGTATACATTTTAGAAGTTGAACCCTTTAATAGTTGCAGGGCCATCTTTTCCACTGGGTACGATGGGCAGGTGCCCAGGGGCCCCACGGGCAAGGGGGCCCCACAAGCAGGGCTCTTGATTAGAATAAATTGTCCTGCTTTGCCCAGGGGCCCATAATGTTGTTAAGATGGCTCTGAATAGTTGTAATGGAATTCAGTTCATTATTCTCTATAACAATTCATATAATTAAAATGGTTTTCTTTTTTTATGTTATATTACTGGCAATACAACAGTTTATGTACAGATTTGGTTCTTATTACTGAGGTATTATGTTTAAAAAATTGGAGATACATGTTCTCTGATATACAATAAAAATTACAGTGTTAGTCAAAGAGCCAAATGGTTATAAGTAGAGAACTGATATTAGGACATCAGATGCTAAGCAAAGACCCTTCAGATGGTTCTCTGGATGGAAGACCCTTAGTGCAATTGAAGCTTATTACTTTTATGTTTATCTTAATTTTATTTCTCTCTATTTCTTTCTAGTAATGTATGGTTGTTATATATGGATTACACTGTGCAATAATGAGAAGGATGGTATTCATGGTCTCTTATTGATATGTTATAAAGGCTTAAGGATATCATTTAAACTGTGAATCAACACAACTATCTCCTGGTATTTATTAAAAATATATATTAAGATCCACAAAAGCTTTAATATATAATTTCCTAAGGTTGATTGCCAATCCTGTGTGATTTCTAGGTGTTCAAATAGCTTTCAGCTTTAGTATTAGTTGGATGCAGGATAAATATCCAAGGGATTCACAGCACTGGGGTCATGAGTTCAATTCCCGACCATGGCCTTATCTGTGTGGAGTTTGTATGTTCTCCCTGTGTTTGCGTGGGTTTCCTCCGGGTGCTCCGGTTTCCTCCCACACTCCAAAAACATACTGGTAGGTTAATTGGCTGCAATCAAAAATTGACCCTAGTCTCTGTCTGTCTCCCTCTCTGTCTGTCTTTGTGTGAGTGTGTGTATATATTAGGGAATTTAGACTGTAAGCTCCAATGGGGCAGGGACTGATGTGAATGAGTTCTCTGTGCAGCGCTGCGGAATTAGTGGCGCTATATAAATAAATGATGATGATGATGATGATTAAACTGCATGAAATACCCTCTTCTGATGAAACTAACACTGTGCTAGAGAGCTGTGTCAGAAAACTACAGGATCCTGGAATATATCCTGGAGATCTAGCTGGGGGAAGCAGTTTGATTATATCCGGTTTCAGTATAGATAAAACTACTGATGATGTCACTATGTACACAAGCATCATGTCTAGGGGTCTTCATTATTATTAATTTTTATTTATAGGGCACCACAAAGTATCCGTAGCGCCGTACAAGGACAAACAATGGCACAGTACAAGGTGAAACAGCACAGTACAAGTAACAGTAAGCACTATAACTCTGGGGGCTCAGGCACATCATGAAAGAGAGGGAGGGATGGGAAAAGTGAGTACAGGCAGGTAACTATGGCCCAAGAGGGTGGGCACGGATGACAGGTTGAGAGTCACTGAGGGGAGCGGAGAGAAGCGAGAGGAGACAGGGCAGAGGGACTGAGAGGAGGTGAGCTGAGTAGCTGGAGAGCGCAGTTAAAAGTGATGGAAACAGAAGGTAGGAGAGCCCTGCTCAAAGGAGCGAACAATCTAAAGGGAGGGGAAGACAGACAGACACATGGATGATACGGAGAGACGGGAGGAAGGGGGAGAAGGGAAGAAGGGATGAGAAAGAGAGGTAGCCAATCGGTGGGAGTTTAGGCATGAGACTGGAAGGCTTTAAGGAAAAGGTGGGTTTTTAATGTTCGTTTGAAAGAGGACAGATTAGGGGAAGTTCTGATGGAGCGGGGGAGCTTGTTCCAATGGAGGGGAGCGGCGCGGGAGAAGTCTTGGATACGTGCGTGAGAGGAGGTAATCAGAGGGGAAGAGAGGCGACGATCGTTGGACGATCGCAGTGAGCGGGAGGGAGTGTGAATAGAGATAAGGTTAGAGATGTAGGGAGCAGTGGAGTTGGCGAGGGCCTTGTAAGTCAGAGTGAGGAGCTTGAAAAGGATTCTGTAGGGAAAGGGGAGCCAGTGAAGGGCTTGGTAGAGTGGGGATACAGAGGTGGAACGGCGAGAGAGGAAAATAAGCCTAGCAGCGGCGTTAAGTACAGATCTAAGGGGAGCAAGATGAGAGAGGGGGAGGCTGATAAGGAGAAGGTTGCAGTAGTCCAAGCGGGAGATAATCAGAGAGTGGACGAGAGATTTGGTGGCATCCTGGGAGAGGAAGGGCCGAATGCGGGCAATGTTGCGAAGCTGGAAACGGCAGGATTTGGCGAGAGAGTGAATGTGAGGGGCAAAGGAGAGAGAGGAGTCGAGGATGACACCTAGGCAGCGGAGTTGGGGAACAAGGGAGATAGATGAGTTGTCAACAGTGATGGAGAGGTCAGAGGGGAAGGAGGTACGAGAGGGAGGAAAGACAATGAGTTCAGTTTTAGCAAGATTGAGTTTAAGAATTCTAGAGGACATCCAGGAGGAGATGGCAGAGAGGCATGCGGATACCCTGCGGATACCCTTGAGTCATTGACTCAAGGTTAATGATTATCCATTGCCTGCTGGTCATAGGTTAATTCAAAGGATTCCTCTGGGAAGGTGTGACCACATTCCCCCCAACAGCTGAAAACATGTGCTGCTTAAGGAAACTGACCCAAACCAGTTTTCAACAAGCTTAAAATATAATGTAATTTTGATCATTAATCTATTATCTTCCATAACTATTGATAGCAGGAAGCGATCGCAAAGCCGAAAGTAGCGGATTAGAGATGGTAATGTGCATATCAAAATGACACTAAACATGATACATTTCCTATATCCTGAGCCTTAGATACCTTTAATATATTATCATTTATGTATAAACAGTCTCTAATACATTTTACTAATAAATAAATGTGCATTGGAACCTTAATAAATGTGTGTTATTTACAAGTGTACGTGCGAATGTAAATGTGTGTGTTATGAATCCGTGTGATTATGTCATAACACGTGGCGTACTAATCGCAATCGCACTGTAAAACAATGTTAATCAATTTGGTTTACTTCATCCAATTATCTGACCTTCACATACTCAATATAACTCTGCCAATAAAGCACATGATCTGAATATATACAAGTCCCTCATTGGAATTATCAGCGATTCAACTGTTTAGACGAGCCAGTCTGTGTCTGATATTTTAGTAGCTAAAATGGACAATATTCATTTAATTGAACAAGGTGCAGTAGGGGTGTGTTTTCTTCAAATAATATATATAGTATATATCTTTTAATAAGTGTCCAGTAGGGTCATATTAATGCAGAATTATAAGAAAGAATGCTATATACCGCATACTTGGATATATGTTTTAAATATATTGTTTTATAAGTTTTTATAAATTCTACTGTCAAACAGCCTTGGGAAAGTGGTTAAGTTTTATATGTGGTATGTCCTGGAAATATTTATATAAGTTTCCTTTATATATGTGCTTCCTTTGTCTCTTTTTGTAGTCTGATTCCATTCATTTTTATTGGACTGTGAATATGAGTATTCAGTTATATATCATCTCCAGAATTACTGTTTAATATTTAAAGGGTTAATGGCTGGTATTTAACAGTATTTACATAAATTCTTAATGAATAAACTGTATAGTGCAGAATAACTCTAGTCTTTAACTAATCTGTAATACTACACCACCCCTATCCTTGCTACCAATACTTTTCTCCACATATGTATGCTATGATAGATCCCTATCACTCTACATGTTTAAAATGTGATAAGGTTCATGAATATAAGCATTTAGAGGTCTATTTATTAAGATCTGGTGAATATTGAAGCAATGGAAAAATCACCTATCACATTCATTTATTATATATGGGCGGCACGGTTGCTTAGTGGTTAGCACTTATGCCTCACAGCACTGGGGTCATGAGTTCGATTCCTGACCATGGCTTTATCTGTGTGGAGTTGGCATGTTCTCCCCGTGTCTGTGTGGGTTTCCTCCGGGTGCTCCGGTTTACTCCCACATTCCATAAACATACTAGTAGGTTAATTGGCCGCTATCAAATTTACCATAGTCTCTCTCTCTCTGTCTGTCTGTGTGTGTATGTTAGGGAATTTTAGACTGTAAGCTCCAATGGGGCAGGGACTGATGTGAGTGAGTTTTCTGTACAGCGCTGCGAAATTAGTAGCGGTATATAAATAGATGATGATGATGATTATTAATATCTAGCTTACCACTTCACCAGGCCAATGTCAATGGATTTGCGCATGTGTGACCCAGCTAGTTGATTCATGCTTGCACAGTGGAACTGAAATACCTGGCTTGGGCTTTCAGTTTCACTTATTGCTTTTCTTCAGCAATCACCCACCATCCCAGGAGTGTCAGGATGAGCCCCAGAGTTATTCACAGAAGGCTGATTGGTCCTAGAGGGTGTACAATTTTGAAGCCTCAATTCACCTAAGGCTTTCACCTTTGTGCTGAATGGGCTGAGGCTGATTCACTGATTTACTAGGTCTCTCTGTTATAGAATGACCAGCTTACCCACTTACCACTTTTGTAGGGGGACCACACGCTCATTGTCCACCTGTTTTAGCAGTAACTAGCAAAGGTTATAGTTGATTCCTATTGGTAGGGGGGTTATTCATACCTTTTATTTATTTATTTCTATACAGTAGTGATGATGACTGGAGTGTATTTACTCTGACTGCAATTTATATGCCAAAGTGTATCTTTACTGCACCTGCATCTATGCATCTTGAGCTGCTTATTAAAAATACTTGCAGATGAAAATACATACTTAAAACTGCAATTTTTTCATAGTTTTACAATTCTGTTCTGGTCGCTTTTTGCGCCCAATTCTGCAACTCAAGCCCTGAAGTAAAAATAAGTTATCACAAGTCCTTTTGCATGATATGAAGCTAAACATATTTCTGCACATTTTAATGCATAATTACAATTTATTTGCTGGATCTAATAGATTGAAAAAAATAAGACAATGAAAGTGATATGTGCAAAAGTTTGGGCACCCTGTAAGTCGATTTTTAATAACATCTCCTTAGGCATAAATCACAGTTTTCAAATGTTTTTGTAGCCAGTTAATAGTCATTTCATTCTTTTATTAGAATTTTTTCCACTTGCATACCTGAGGAACAGCTTCCACTGGCAACAGCTGAGACAGTAACTTTGTGTATTCAACCAGGCGTGCACTTCGGGGGGGTGTTCTCCATCAGGACCAGCCACTTTAAGAACTGCAGCCTTGGATCATATGGATCGGCTCCTGGGGGTTTGGTCTATAAATTTAATTGGGATGGTGGAGACTAAGTTAATATTGGATGAGCGATATTGCATGTATTGGTGGGGGTAGATGATTTGATGGTTGGGGCTAATTAATTTAATTTAATTATGGGCTTGTTGTAGTACCTATTAAATTCACACCATTTGGGAAGGAGGATCTGCGTACACCTAACACTAGTGTATGCAGCATTGTCCATCTATATGAAGTGGATGGGAAGGGGTTGGAGAGGGGCCTAACAAAATTATAACCACAACCTGTTACATGATGGTCATGCCTACTTTGGTGGCATGGTGTGGAAACCCCTGTATAGAAGTCCTGCATTTACCCCTGTCAATAGCAGAGAGGATACATATCAAGAACACAAACTGAAGCTTGAACATATCTCCTTTCATATTTACCATGTAATTGTGTAATTTAACATTTTACCAGAAGATGGCACTAGAACTATACATTTTTAAATTGTAATGGGTGCACAAAGAAATGGTTCATATAGACAAGGCATCTAATGAGACTTAAGAAAAAATGTTTTTATTTCTTCTTCATTATAAGAGCAAAGGTATTTTTGATTGCACAAACTGTTAGAACCACGATGCATGCTGTGCAGCTTTTAAATTAAGAATGTAACTGACCTGATTATGTTGAGACAATATCAAATATAAAAGCGAAATATAATATTAACAGAATGTAATATCATTTATTTAGAACATGTTCTAAATAAATTCATATAGGAAACCAAGAGACTGTTACAAGTGTTATATCATTTCTGTATGTTTATATTTGAAATATCTGCTCAGTTCTTGCCCTCTTATGGATTATTTTGGGTACTTATGGTGCAAACTGTATTGCATGTAGTTCGCCAATTAACACCAATTAGACAGATCCATATCTCACATCTCCTTTAAAATGAATCGGTAAACTATTCTAACTGGATCTAAGGTCTACTGTACCCACACATGCAGTTGCTTGCTCTGCTGTATGTCTTGTATACATCCAGCTTGAATGACTGTTAACATCCTGTAGTAATCACACTGCCAGTGTCATTGGGGATAGGTTCTGTTTACTGTGTAGGAGCGAATCCTTATGAACTTTGTGTACTTTTTCTCATTTAGCTCAACAAAAGGGTACTTACCTATGAATAGTTATGTATCTTATCTTACAATTTTTACTAATTAGTTCATCCATTTTTATTAATTAGTTCATCCTCCCATAGGATGTAAACTCGTATGAGCAGGGCCCTCTTCCCTCCTGTCTCCATACCTGTTCTTCTGCTCCGTCTTTACTGCATTAGCCTGACTGCAGTTTCTGAAGTATTGGTATTTTTTGTTTATTGTTCAGTACTGTTTCACCCTGTATAGTCTACTGTTTTGTTCTGTGTACGGCGCTGTGGAAATCTTGTGACGCCTAACAAATAAAGTATAATAATAATAATAATAATAATAATAATAATCTCTATTTGTTAGTGTTTTGATTACATTTGATTTAGCTTTTTAGCTAAAGACAAGGCAAGTGACTAGCTTATGTAAATTCTTATATATACTTTCACCTAGAGTGTGAGTGCGTTTTACTGGCTTTTCACGCAATTATTTTACTTTACACAATTAGCAATATGTATTTTTATGTCTATTACATGATATACTGGTGAAGAAGAAAGATGTTGCTTTTATGAATCATCAAAGAGAAGATTAGTGTATCACCATATGATTTACAAAGTTTATTTTGCACAGTAAACGCTATCTATTTTTATTTCCTTTTTTGCTTCTGGAGCAAAAATCACAACAAACCAATGGGGAATCCAGAAACATGATCTTGAATGCATTTATTTCACCTTTAATAGGTGAGTGAAAATATTTACACAAAGTACAAGGACATACTTTCTTTAGTAATTCACACTACATATTTTTTTTTATATATCCTTCTGCAATGGAGATATTTGATTTTTTTGTATGCTCATGAAGGAAAATTGAGACTTCCAACATCTCTCAGCTGTGACGTGGATCCTTGATCACCTCTATCATTAACACTTTTTTGGTGCAGATATTGTTTCCGATTTAAAGAGTATTCATATTATTTACAGTTTGTTCATATTTATTACTATCGCTTAGCGCCTGTGATTTTCTATCCATAGTTATATATTTATATAATTTTTATATAATCATTTTAGCTGATACATCTAATGGTCGTTTCTGGCCCACCACAAAATATTTAACACACACATGCAATTTAACATACTGCAATCCATCCGTCATAGAGTTTATACACTTTAATCCAGCAAACAATGGCTTAGTATAGCCCAAAAAAGTTAAGCTTTCAGAACTTGTTTCATTATAAATCAAAGCTGTTGTGCATATACATGTACATTAAAGTTATAAAATGACATTATCATGCAACCTGGTAAAATAAGGCAATGATAAAAGGATAAAAATGTAGCTTAATCTCCAATTATAAAGGGAACTACAGTGTAAGAAATTATATTTAAAAAGTACCTTGCTTCATCTGGCTTCTGAGTTACACACTAGCCCTTGAACTACCTTGGTTGCCAAGGTAATTACAAAGACTTTTATGTTCCCAATCTGAGACATATTCTGTTTACCCGCTGTGGTTATCAGTATTTTTCCAGCATTGATATATATGATCATGTATAATGGAGTTACAGGATTAATGGCATCAAACATGGCCTGTCCATCACATTCCCATGCTAGGATACTCATGTTTCCTACTTTCTATATGTTGGACACACATACCTGCCATGATGAGTAGTCCTATCATAAAAACTTATGAGATGTTTTGCAATACCTGTATCATGAATTATACACATGCTAGGGATTAAATGCATTTAGTAATAGAATAGATTGTATGAGGCACCCCTACTGTGAAACATTGTAAAGTACTTACCTTAGTGGAATCTTCTCTGATGTGCAAGCATTTGACTGGTCAGTTCTTATGGCCTTTACTAAATTGTGTGGTCATCTGGGCAAGTATGCACTTCACTTGGCATTCTGTTCAGACATGGCATCACTTGTGTGCCCATTACTTTTGTTTCCAAATTTTGGTATTTTTGTCTTTATTTGACCTTACTGACCATTACTTTCTTCCTGACCATTGTTCCTTGCCTTCTACCCTCACATTTTGCTTTTATATAACCTTTATTAGTGTCTGCTGATTTTATCTATTGTCTGTGTATGATCTGCTCTTTCTGACCTTTCTCGCCCTTGTGTTTAATGCTAGTTGTAGCTATTCTTATTAGCTACTATAGCTTTGTGTATAAGACCTGGCAGCAATCAAGTACTGGTGAGCACATTAATTTCTGTGTGCCAGAAAGCTGTTAAAGTATGAAGAATACATGTCAGGGTTAAAACCCAGGGCTGCTGCTGTCAGGGTCCAAAGCTCTACTGACTAAGATATCTTATCTGTTGCACAGCTCCTACTCGTAGCCTTGTGTGCAGCACATTATGACAGATATTCAGTTTTTCCAATGTACATATGTTTGGAGCCAAAACAGCTCTGACCGTCGAGGCATGGACTTCAAAAGACCTCTCAAGGTGTCCTGTGGTATCTGGCACCAAGACGTTAGCAGCAGATCCTTTAATTCCTGTTAGTTGCGAGGTGGGACCTCCATGACTCTGACTTGTTTTTCCAACACATCCCACAGATGCTTGATTGGATTGAGATCTGGGAAATTGGGAGGCAAAGGCAACATCTTGAACTCTTTGTCATGGTCCTCAAACCATATCTGAACAATGTTTACAGTCTGGCAGTGTGCATTAACCTGCTAGAAGAGGCCACTGCTATCAGGTAAAAGCAATGCCATGAAGCAGTGTACTTGGTCTGCATCCATGTTCAGGTATGTGATATATGTCAAAGCAACATCCACATGAGTGCCAGGATCCAAGGTTTCCCAGCATAACATTGCCCAGAGCATCACATTGCCTCCGCTGCCTTGCCTTCTTCCTGGTGCAATCTCTTCCCCAGGTAAATGACGCACATGCACCCAGCCATTCACATAATGAAAAAGAAAACCTGATTCATCGGACCAGACCACCTTCTTCCATTGCTCTATGGTCCAGTTCTGGTGCTCATGTGTTTATTGTAGGTGCTTTCAGCAGTGGACAGGGGTTAGCATGAACACTTTTACCAGTCTGCTGCTACACAGCCCTGTATGCAGCAAGTTGTGATGCAATGTGTGTTCTTACACCTTTCTATCAGAAACAGCATTAACTTTTTAAACCATTTGTACTACAACAGCTCTTCAAAGGGACTGGACCAGGCGGGCTAGCCTTTGCTCCCCACATGAACCATGAACCTTGGGTGCCCATGACTCTGTGGCTGGTTCAATGGTTGTCCTTTCTTTGATCACTTTTAGTAGGTAATAACCATTGCATACCAGGAACTCCCCACAAGACCTGCCATTTTGGAGACGCTCTGACCCAGTCATCTAGTTATCACAATTTGGCCCTTGTCAACATCGCTCAGATCCTTATGCTTGTCCATTTTTCCTGCTTCCAACACATCAATCAGCATCAAGAACTGACTGTCCACTTGTTAACTTATATATCTCGCCCCTAGCCATTGTAACTGTAATGGCACAATTAATGTTCGTCACTTCACTAGTCTTGGTTTAATGTCGTGGTTGATCAGTGTTCGTGTATATATATATATATATATTTATATATATATATATATATATATATTGTAACAAAAGGAGGCGTTTAGCTGGCAATATGCAGAGAAAGCAGGGAAGTAGAGTAAAATATTTGTGCAGTAATGCACCTAGATTGATTGTAAAGACCTATGTATGAAAAGCAATAGTTTAAATTTGGTTTAACTTACATGACTTGAAATCCTTCCTCTCAGCAAACAGACAGGGTGTGTCTGTTTGAATTACAGAGCCAGTGATGGGCGTTTCCTTTTAAAGAGAAGGTGGGTGTGTCACCTGTCCATCAAGCTAAGGCTGGGGGAGGAGTATCAGGTATAAAAGATTGTTTATATCATTTGTGCATGGAGACCAACGCTGGGTGAGCTGGCTGGTCCTGAGAGAGAGCTGGACTATGTATAGCTAGTGTTTAGGGCAGTGGTTCCCAAACTTTTGCCATTTGCGGCACCCTTTAGAGTCTCCAAATTCTTTCAAGGCACCCCTCCAATATAATTATTGAGCAGTCCTGTTTTAGAAGTAGTTGGGTCAAAAAATTGTAATAAGTATTTAGGTCAGGACAGAAATACTTATATAGTTGTATGCAAAAATGTCCCCTCTGCATCCAGACACTTTCCCCCTCTGCATCCAGACACTTTTCCCCTCTGCATTCAGACACTTTGCCCCCTCTGCATCCAGACACACTGCCCCCTCTGCATCCAGACACACTGCCCCCTCTGCATCCAGACACACTGCCCCCTCTGCATCCAGACACACTGCCCCCTCTGCATCCAGATACACTGCCCCCTCTGCATCCAGATACACTGCCCCCTCTGCATCCAGACACACTGCCCTCTCTCACGTTGTCCCCCCTCCTCTGCCCAGGGCCACCTTAACAACTTTATGGGCCCCCGGGCAACGCAGTGTACCGGGCCCCTAAAAAAAAATAATATATATATATATATATATATATATATATAAATAGTGTGTGTGTGTGTGTGTAAAAAAAAAATATATATGTATGTAAAAAAAACGTGATTATATATATAATCACTTTTTTTTTTACATATATATATATATATATATATATATATATATATATATATATATATATATATAGGGGCCCCCTTAACTTACCTTAAGTCCGATCCTCTGATTCTCTTCTGCCTGAAGAGGGGACCAGGGAGGGAGCTGGATCACCGCTGATGTGACCGCAAGGTAAGTATTTAGGATTTGGACGGGCCCCCCTTGCCTGCAGGGCACCCGGGCACCTGCCCATCATGCCCAATGGAAGAGACGGCCCTGCTTTTGTCACGCTGTCCCCCCTCCTTTGCACTCTGTTACGCTGTCCCCCTCCTCTGCCCTCTGTCACGCTGTCCCCTCCTCTGCCCTCTGTCACGCTGTCACTATCCTGCTGTCACCCTCCTCTGCCTCTCCTCTGCCCCGCTTTCACTCTCCTCTACCCCGCTGTCCCGCTGTCACTCTCCTCTGCCCCGCTGTCACTCTCCTGCTGTCACCCTCCTCTGCCCCGCTGTCACTCTCCTCTGCCCCGCTGTCACTCTCCTGCTGTCACCCTCCTCTGCCTCTTCTCTGTCCCGCTGTCACTCTCCTGCTGTCACCCTTCTCTGCCTCTTCTCTGCCCCGCTGTCACTCTCCTGCTATCACCCTTCTCTGCCTCTTCTCTGCCCCGCTGTCACCCTCCTGCTGTCAACCTTCTCTGCCCCGCTGTCACTCTCCTGCTGTCACCCTTCTCTGCCCCGCTGTCACTCTCCTGCTGTCACACTTCTCTGCCCCGCTGTCACTCTCCTGCTGTCACCCTTTTCTGCCCCGCTGTCACTCTCCTGCTGTCACCCTTTTCTGCCCCGCTGTCACTCTCCTGCTGTCACCCTTCTCTGCCCCTCTGTCACTCTCCTGCTGTCACCCTCCTCTGCCTCTTCTCTGCCCCGCTGTCACTCTCCTGCTGTCACCCTTCTCTGCCCCTCTGTCACTCTCCTGCTGTCACCCTCCTCTGCCTCTTCTCTGCCCTGCTGTCACTCTCCTGCTGTCACCCTCCTCTGCCTCTTCTGTGCCCCGCTGTCACTCTCCTGCTGTCACCCTTCTCTTCTCCGCTGTCACTCTCCTGCTGTCACCCTTCTCTGCCCCGCTGTCACTCTCCTGCTGTCACCCTTCTCTGCCCTGCTGTCACTCTCCTGCTGTCACCCTTCTCTGCCCCGCTGTCACTCTCCTGCTGTCACCCTCCTCTGCCTCTTCTGTGCCCCGCTGTTACTCTCCTGCTGTCACCCTTCTCTGCCCCGCTGTCACTCTCCTGCTGTCACCCTTCTCTGCCCCGCTGTCACTCTCCTGCTGTCACCCTCCTCGACCTCTTCTGTGCCCCGCTCTCACGATCCCTCTAACTCCTCTGCCGCGGGCCAGCCATATAAAAAAAAAGAAAGAACACAGTTACTTACCAATCCGCCGGGCCCCAGCAGCCTCCTCTCTCCTGCAGCAGCTGTCGCTGAATATCGACATCAGTGACAGCTGCTGCGGGAGAGAGGAGTCTACTGGGTCCCGGCGCCCGGCGGATTGGTAAGTTACTGTGTTCTTTCTTTTTTTTTTATATGGCTGGCCCGCGGCACCCCAGTGACAGCGCCGCGGCACCCCTGGGAGCCGCGGCGCACAGTTTGGGAACCGCCAGTTTAGGGTCTCCATGATTGCTGTGCAAGTATACGGTGTCAAAACATTTACCATCCTGACAATAAAGCACCATAAAAAGGAAGAAGTTGTTCGCGTGTGCTTCTGCAGTAGCGGGCTCTTGCCACAAGTGGTGTCAGGAGTGAGATACTCCGGGAAGCAAGTTTCCGCTACCCAACCCGCGCAGACGTCAACATGGAGGAAGTACTGAGAACCCTCGTGAATGGGGCCTCTGCGCAGCAACAGCAGCAAGCTCAGATGCTACGAATTGCCAAGGCACAGGTGGAAAACACAAGGCTCTTAAGAGAAGAGTTAAGCCAGGTGAGACATGACAGAAATGAACCACTTGGTCCTGTTCTCCAGAAAATGTCGCCAGGTGATGACATAGAAGCATATCTGGTGTCCTTTGAGAGACTTGCAAAAAGGGCAAAATGGCCTCCTAAAGATTGGGCTGAGAGGCTGGCGCCATATCTGACTGGTGAAGCTCAGCGAGCGTATATGGATCTAGATGAGGAACGGGCCTCTGATTATGTGTGTCTAAAGTCTGAGATATTGGCTCGCATTTGAGTTTCTGGGTCAGGCCGAGCCCAGCGCTATCACCAATGGCGCTATGTTAAAGAAAAACCGGTCAGAGCGCAAGTGGCTGAACTTTCTAAAAATTTAAAGAAATGGCTGCAGCCTGAGGAGAATTCACCTTCTCGGATTATTGAAGTTCTGGCGATAGATCACTGCATCCGGGGGCTGAACCGCGATTTGCAAAGGTGGGTTCTGCAATCAGACCCACAAACTTATGAAGAGCTTGCCACCGTGGTAGAAAGGTTTTGTGCGCTACAGCAAATGACTAAAGAACCTGCATTTGTGCCAAAGCCGCTGCCACGCCAAAAGCCAGGTTTGACAATCCTTGCTACAGGGCCCAATGGCAAAACTGCTACGGACAGAGGACCAGGTGCAAAGTTGTCTAATCTGAAGTGTTTTGAATGTGGTGAGCTAGGCCACTTTAAGGCAGAGTGTCCTAAACTACAGAAACCCATGGACTGTTCCGTGGCACATATTGGGCCTGCATTTCCAAGCTGTTTTACCATGAGTCCCACATCAGGAAGTCCTTGTTTGTTCCGGGTGACTGTGCTAATCAACCAAAACCTTGTTCTGGCCTTGGTTGACTCGAGGAGTGCACTCTCATTGGTTTCCAGCTCTGCTTTACCCGAAACCATAACTTCTCGGTTGCCCAAGGTGAAGGTTCTTTGCGTACATGGCACGACAGAGGAGTATGAAAGAACAATACTACCAGTCACACTCAAAGACAAAACTGTTATGGTGGTAGCTGCCATAGCACCTAAACTCCCATATCCACTCATTTTGGGGCGAGACTTCCCACTGTTTATTGATGTCCTCGATGAGCGCATCCGGCCGGACATGCCGGCAACTGATGCAACGGTCGGAAGCCCGGCCTTAAAGGAACCGCCTAAGAATCCACAACATCTGGACATCGATCTTTGGGAACCGCCAAACCAGAATGCCATCCTGGGAGTCACAGCAGGAGTTCCACAAAAGCATCCACCTGCGGGGAAACATGGACAGTCCAAACTAGCATTGGTCGGTGATGTCACAGATGAGCCCACCCCGCCTGTCAGTGAGGATACGGACTGGTCCGCAATACCAATTTTGTTTCCTCTGCAGGACTTTGTTCGAGACCAACTTAATGATGCTACTTTGGAACATGCCTTTAAAAGTGTGACTGAGGTAAATGGGGTAGCGAAAGCCGCCCAGTCTGCAGAAGGTATACCATATTTTATTGTTAAAAATAATTTCCTGTACAGAGTTGCTAATATGCAGAGGGAAAAAGTAGAACAATTAATGGTTCCTCAGGTCCATGTAACCCTAGTGTTAAAAGCAGCACACACACATGTCTGTGGGGGACACATAGGGGAGGATAAAACATGGGAACGAGTTCTGCTTAGGTTTTACTGGCCCGGGGTACACATGGCCGTGAAAAAGTATTTCCGGTCCTGTCCCATTTGTCAGGGAACCTGTCCCAAACCCTTGTACAGGGCACCTCTCATTCCAATACCAATAGTACAAGTTCCCTTTGAACGGATAGCTATGGACCTTGTGGGGCCACTGGAAAAATCCTCATGTGGGCACCAATATATACTAGTGGTGCTTGACTATGCAACCAGGTATCCAGAGGCAATTCCCCTACGAAACATAAAGTCCAGCACCATAGCTAGAGAACTTGTATTGATGTTTACACGCTTGGCAATACCCAAAGAAATTCTCACAGACCAGGGTACTCCATTCATGTCTAAACTGATGAAGGACATGTGCCAGTTGCTAGGGGTTAAGGCGCTTCACACCTCTGTATACCATCCACAAACAGATGGCTTGGTGGAACGCTTTAACCGCACATTAAAGCACATGCTCAGGAAAGCAGTGGCTCAAGAGAAAAAAGATTGGGACGCTCTTATTCCCTATTTGATGTTTGCCATCCGTGAGGTACCTCAAGCTTCAACAGGGTTTAGTCCCTTTGAGTTATTGTTTGGGAGACAGCCCAGGGGTATCTTGGATATGCTAAAAGAAGGGTGGGGGCAGCAAGGTCCCAGGGAGCCAAATCTGGTACAATTTGTGTCCCAAATGTATGAGAGGCTAGAAAGTCTGAAGTGCCCATAGAGCCAGCTTTTTCCATTCAGCAGAGACAACAGACTGAAGAAATGATTCGCCGGAACAGGGATGTCTTCTCTTCCATTCCTGGGCGCACTACCTTAATCGAACACGACATTGGATGATGTTCTATTGTAGAATAATATCTATATAGAAAACATATAACCACACATAGTGTAATACAGTCCGAGACATAATCAACAAGATTTCTATGGGAAAGTGTGTATTTTCATATATGGTTTCACCATCCAAACCCGTGTTAACACCGACGTATCTCACCCCTAAGGGTTTCTACTCACAAGATGTATATCTAGTATGCGCCTCAAAATGAACTCATAATTGGCCTCTCTGCTTCACAGGTCTCACAAACGGCTCAGAGTACTTCTGATAATCAAATCACCTCCTCCACTGTAATTTTCCTCATCACATGAAGTATCAATATGCAAACAGAAAGAAAAAGCGATCTTGTGCCTATTTGCACCAGTGACACGAACAATACAGCCCAATACAGAGCCGTTTGTGAGACCTGTGAAGCAGAGAGGCCAATTATGAGTTCGTTTTGAGGCGCATACTAGATATACATCTTGTGAGTAGAAACCCTTAGGGGTGAGATACGTCGGTGTTAACACGGGTTTGGATGGTGAAACCATATATGAAAATACACACTTTCCCATAGAAATCTTGTTGATTATGTCTCGGACTGTATTACCCTATGTGTGGTTATATGTTTTCTATATAGATATTATTCTACAATAGAACATCATCCAATTATTGTGGGAGATCATTTGGTGCAAGGAAAGGAAGCGCTTCATGTATGTAAACTTATTATATTTGGCCATTGGATTCTGTTTAACCTGATCTCTGCTTGATCTCTGGACTCTGTCTGCTTCCCTGGACAGACTCGCACCTCCTGGACTATGGTAACTTATAATACTTGTCCCCGCCATTTAGCTGTACAGTCACTATTTGAAACCTGCTGCTATGTGATCTCACCTGTTCATATCTGTGGATTTGAGTTATTCTTGTTTATACTGCAACCTCGAAATCTGTTTATTCCACATTCTGAATCCTTGTTTATGTGTTTGCCTGAATAAAGACATTTGCTTTATTATACTTCCGTTGCTGCTTCGTGAATGCACTAGGAATCATAACAAAAGGTCAGTTGCTTTTAGTATTGCACTTTTTAATTTTTCCCACCTCTCCTGCACTCCTTTCAAGTTATTCCACTCTGCTAAAGAGTCATTTACACATTTTTTAAAATGTAATACTTTTGTTTTTATGTGTTATGTGTTGGTCTCTGTCCTTATACTAAACCATACTTGCTTGATGGTCACTGGATCCTAGCTTCTCTCCCACATTTACATCAGATATTCTGTCGCCATTTGTAAGAATTAAGTTTAATATTGTGTCTTGTACGAATGGGCTCCCTCAACATTTGCTTGAGGGATGCTTCCTGCAACAAAATCAGAATGTCCCTTCTTCTAGTGTAACTTTCACATACCCCTCCAAGTTCACATCAAGCAGATTAAAGTCTCCCATGATTATTACCTCTCCTTTTAATGTCATTTTATTGATGTCCTGCAATAGGTTCATGTACAGTTCCTCTTCCTGACCTTGTTGTCTATAGATATCATACACTTCGTCAGGATGACACCAGAAAACCTAACACTGGCTAGCCCCAGTTTCCCTCTCTGGTCTGCGGCCACTAACTGGCGTTGGTCACCAAGCATAGTAGTATCAGGTAGATTAAAGTCTCCCATGATTATTACCTTTCCTTTTAATGTCATTTTATTGATGTCCTGCAATATGTTCATGTACAGTTCCTCTTACTGAACTGGCTGTCTATAGATAGCATACACTTCGTCAGGATGACACCAGAAAACCTAACACTGGCTAGCCCCAGTTTCCCTCTCTGGTCTGCGGCCACTAACTGGTGTTGGTCACCAAGCATAGTAGCACACAATAGGTTTTTATAGTTGAGACTTCTTCCACAGCCTTAGCTTGACGGACAGACGACACTCCCAGCTTGCCTTTAAAGGGAAGTCTCCTCAGGTGCTGTAATTCCTCTTTACTACAGACACACCCTGTCAGCTCTGCTGTTGCTGTGCAAAAGATACTTTCAAAGCATGTAGGTAAATCACACTTTATACTTTTAATTTGTCACTTGTGTCTTACACCCGTATACCTCTGAACCTAGGTGCACTGCTGTAACTGTGCGTAACCTAGTATTCAGCCTTTACCTGCAGACTGTCAGCTCAATAGCTGATTCCAGTGACAAACCACTGCATTCGTGTATGTATATATATATATATATATATATATATATATATATATATATATATATATATTATATATTTTGGGCTTCTCAAGAAATGCCACCAAATAAACCAGAAATGTCTTTCAAATAAATTTTTATAAATTGTCTTTCAAGCTTCTCCAAAATACAGCGTTCAATAAGTGATACATAACAAGATATACATATATGATCTGCTCACAATAAAGTTCTCAATAATCAAAGCTATACAGTATCCAGATATAGTTATTTGTACTCTCAATATAATCATTAAAAAAAAAAAACATATATACATGACCAAATAAAATAAAGGACAAGGGTGCTCATATTGTAGTATTTTCAATACCATTTATCGTAATCAGATAAAAAACAGCATACATTTTGTATAAAGATGTTATGCTTATCTGTCAATGACTTTGTTAGTCAGATAGTAGTGTCCTTGCACTACAAATAGAAATGTTTTTCAATAAAATCCAATGTGGTCAGATAGCAGTGTCCTTGCACAACAAATAGATATGTTTTTCAATAAAATTCAATGTGGTCAGATAGCAGTGTCCTTGCACAACAAATAGATAAACTATTTGTACAAATAGATATATTACATTATGAGTGCCCTTTTCCTTTTTTTTTATTTATAGAATTTCCCACCGCGGGTTGTGGAACATTGGATAGAAGGAGCTGCTAAATTGGACATTTTTTGTTGTAAATTGGTTTTCAATTAGGTAGGGTGAGCGCTGATAAAGGGATCTATATTATTAAGACACATATGACCATTTCAAATACAGATTCAAAGTGCTGTACAAAGGATACATCACATGTTCCCTACTGTGGTCCTATAAGTATGTCTTAAATATATATGATTTTTTTAAAAATGTATTACATTATAAATACATAACCATTAACCATACATAAATGTTATATAGCCATGAGAGTTGTAGTGAGGTGCTTAAAAAATTATTACACTCTCTTCAAACAGAGAAGAGTCTATAAATCCCCATATGATTTAACTATGACTGAATGCTATATATGATTACACTATGACTGAATGCTATATATGATTACACTATGATTGAATGGTATTTATGATTTGACAAAGATTGATTGCTATAGACAATTTTACTATGACTGAATGCTATATATGATTTAACTTGTTAATTCTCTGTTGTTGTAGATAGTTGTTCATGTATTTTACTTTCTATAAAGAGATGACATTATTTAGTACTAATCATTATTGTTATTGTTATTAGTAGAGATGGTCACTGACCCCCGCGTTTTGGTTTTGGTTTTGGTTTTGGTTTTGGATCTGGATTACCTTCGTGTTTTCTTTTTGGTTTTGGTTTTGCAAAACCGCCCTTGCATGTTTTGGTTTTGGTTTTATTTAGGCTAAAATAACATAATTTAGGTATTATTTTGTACCTACATTATTATTAACCTCACTAACACTAATTTCCAGTCATTTCCATTCAATTTTGACCACCTCTTATGTCACAATATGATTTTCATACACTTGAAAAGAAAAATTGCTGCAGTTCTTGCCAGTGATAACAAAAAGGCCATTGTCATGCCTGGGCATAAGACCAAAAATCCACCTCTTAAGTGTGGAATTATTTTTACATTCTGGCAAGAGTTGTCTATCCATTTGTAGCGTTTTTAAAGCCACACTCAGTAGAGGTAGGGACCTTAACCATCTGTGATCTTCATCCATGTTTCGTCATTTTTCAGAGAATTCTTGGAAAACTGTTGGGAAAATCAGAAGCTTAGGTTAAAAAAAAATAACAACAAGCAGTCCAGCATAATCTACCTCCCTTCTCTCATCTACATCCCAGAACCTGCAATCTTCCCACCCAACACCTTCATAATCAATATCCCCTGAACCAACAATTGCCAGTTAAACAATCCTTTGCAAGATGAAGCAAGAATGAAACCTGTCATCCAGTCGCAAAGCGGATCACAGACGCCCTGGGTACTATGCTAGTGTTAGATCTGCGTCCAATGTCCACTATTAATACAGTTGGTTTAAGACATTTAATTGAGGTATTCTGTCCCTATTAGCAAATGTCATCACTATACCATTTTACTAGAAAAGCTAATTCTCTCCTGTACCGGAAAGTTCCTAAAAATTTAATTATTGGGCGACAAAATGGCATTCTACCCACTGTACACAGATATGTGGACAAGCGGAACTGGGCAAACTAAAGATTATATGACTGTGAAAGCCCACTGGGTTGGTCATTCGCCTTCCCCAGCATGGACAGCAGCAGCATGTACCCAGGTACGTCACATTTTTGAGAAGTAGGCTACTCTGTATATCAGCGGCTTCAGTAAGAGGCATACAGCTGTCAATCTGTTCCAAAAACTAAGGGATGTCATTGAAAGATGGCTAATCCTGCTTGGACTCTCCTGAGGATATGTCATTTCTGATTACGACCCCGATATTGGTCAAGCATTACAGCGGGGTTGAATTCCATCACATTTCCTGTTTTGCACACACTATCAACTTGGTGTTACAGAACTTTTTAAAACTGACATGCAGGAGATGCTGTTTGTGTCCAGAAACATTTAGGGACAATTTCTGGTTTCTGCAACAGCTGTAGGAAAATGCAGCAGCTGCAAGAAGACTGGCATTTGAGGGGAATATACTTTAGTCTAGCAAAGTAGTTACCTGTGAAAAAAGTGCAGAGACGGTTAGCTTGAGTCAAGTCATTGCCTTAATAATACATTTTGAAAAGGTGCTACAGAAAATTATAGTGTGAAATAGAACAAAGTAAATGTGCTAACTATATTTTAATTGTAGATTAAATACTTAATTTTCTTTGCAAGGATCCAAGACTTATCAACATCTTGTTTGAACGTCTTCTCCTTCAGTTTCTCTGGCAACTGCTTGTTGTCAAAAAAATTGCTTTCCCAAGACACCCAGTGGTGATGCAGATGAGTCCGCACAACATTTTGATATTTGCTCTGCTGTAAAACAATTGGCCAAAAATCGTGACAGCTCTGCCCTAAAATCAACTAGTAATTCCATTTGGAAGGCCATTATCGGCAGCTACATCATACTACACAGACTTCTATGATGGTGGGATGATTTAGTATTGTTTGAGGAAGATTATTACTAAACCCTGCCACCTCTCCTGTTTCAGAGTGAGCTATGGTACAATAAAATGTAACTGCAGATTTAGACCAAGACTGTCAGCCCTATTATTTCTATTTCAGCAAATACAATTAGCAATGGAGCAATGGAGCTCTTCTCTTTGGGTGTTACCTATATAACGCAGCACAATTTGCCTGCAAATTCTACAGACAAGCCTGCTTGTCTTCCTCTTCATCAATGAGCACTCGTCTTTGGGTGTATATTACACCCAAACATTATTAGTGCAAATTAGGAAAAATACAGTTTAATCCCTGATAGGCCCTACACCATCTTTTGCATGTTAATAGCAGGATTGTTTGGAGTTATGGTCAAGGTCACACATTTTTTTTGACAAATCCTTCAAACCAGCCCAGATGTCAAACTGTTGCGGTCTGCCACCTGCATCATCCCTGCTTGTGTTTGGAAAGTGCAAATTGGTGCCAGAACCTCACGTGCCAGAACTGCTGCCACTCGGGCCACACTGCTGCCTCTGGTGCAGGACTTACACAATCAACCGCATCATCATCAGTGCCCTCATCGGATACCCAAATCTCCCCCACATCCTCTTCTAAAGACAAAGTGTCATCATCACTTGGTGTATCACCTGCTACACTCGGGCTGTTCAGGCACACATCAGCAGAACTGCTGAAAGGGCCCCTCTTTATGGGTACACTAAGAGAATGCTCACGATTAGACATCCCACTGTTGGATGGACTCTCCACAGGGATTGGTGTCATTTCTGATTCTGAGGAAACATTATCCTCTAATGCCTTACTGTTATCTTGCAGCTTGCCTTTGACGCGTAACAGTAGTTGTGCACCACTTCTAGGCTCGGTAACATTTTTTGATCTGCTACTAATAGACAAAGGTGAAGGCCTCATTCTCTCTTTGCCACTGCGTGTGTAGAATTGCATGTTGGCAATTTTTTTTTATCGGCACTTAACTTTTCCTCAGTTACATTTCTTTTTCTCAACACGGTACATTTTTTTGGGTGCGTGTTTTTTTGCCTGATTTCAAAAGACTGTGTAGTTTGACATCGCCTTTCCCACATGACGTACTAGGAACACTACCATCAGGACTGGTGACAGAACCTGGTTGCTCATTCTGCTCATATGTGGACTGCTTTGAATCCATTATGAGCCCAAAGCACTTGTAGTGCTACAAATTATTTTAGATACTGCTGACAAATATGATTTTTGACAGCCAGAAAAATTAATGCAAAAGAATGGTGGACACACCAAAAGCACTTGGAGTGCTAAATATTATTTTTTTAGACTGCTGAAAAATAGTACTTTTGACAGAAAGAAATATTAATGCAAAAGAATGGGGCACACCCCAAAAGCACTTGGGAGTGCTAAATATAATTTTTTGAGACTGCTGACAAACAGGACTTTTGACAGCCAGAAATATTAATGCAAAAGAATGGGGGACACCCCAAAAGCACTTGGAGTGCCAGATATTGAAAAAAAGACTCCTCTATCCTCCTCTCTTCTCTATCAATTGTTATCAGAATTGTTATCAGAATTGGATGAAGAATAAGGTATATTCTCTGTCCCTGCTCTAATCAGCCTGTGACTACACCCTGCTCTTTCCCTCTGTCAAATGGCGATGGATTGCTGTGGAGGCAGGTATTTATGGATTTCAATTATCGCGAGAACCGAGTCCCGAGATCCGACGACGTCATGATGATGTTCGGCCTCGATTTGGATTCCGAGCGGGCGGGAGAGTACTGAGGCTGCTCGGCTCGGTACTCGGATAGGCAGAGTTCGGGTGGGTTCGGTTCTCGGGGAACCGAGCCCGCCCATCTCTAGTTATTAGTACTAATCATTATTGTTTTTGTCAATTACATTGTTAACAAGTTTATCCCAAGTTTTAATCCCAAATTTTAGTCCTCGTTTTTTAAATGTTAGTTTGTATTTTCTTTAACTTCCCTGGTTATCTGACCATCACTTCTGCACTAGGAACTTGCTTCTTTTTTTCCCCAGTTTATCTCTCAACATATTAATCAGTCTCTGCATTATTATTTCATTTCTGTAATTTATGTTTCTGTAATTTTTTTTTAAGAAATCCTTTGGAACGATATTTCCCACTCTCCTTCAGAATGTCCCCCAGTCTGTCTAGACCTAATCTAGTAAAGTATTATTGTTAGAGATTGGGAACTAGCTAAGGTGGCTATAACATTCCCGATGCACGTTTTGCTGCTGTATTTTTTTCTTTCATGACAAAGCACAGCAGGAACACATGCGTCGATCGCTGTGCTATCCCCAACTCATTTTGTGTTGGCCCCAGGGACCACTTTAAGTTTCCAATCTGCACCTAATAATATGTATTTAATATATGCATACATAGAACATGATAAGATGTAATGGCGAGCTTTCCATAAAAAAGCAATGATAACAGAAACTAAAAATTATATATTGAAGAAGTATTTACCAAGAAGTCTAATCTTCTTGCTAGTTTTATTCCATCTGCAATGACTAAATGGACCTTGGATAATAGAAAAGGGGAGCTTAAATATTTAGCACTGTGAAAGTGCACCATTATTTTCATTTGCATAGAGCAGCAAAAGGTAAAATATGTCTTTGATTTCTTTCTAATTGTCTTCAGTTTTTATAAATCAAATCCAGACTATTCTTTAATTGTCTTCTAAAATGACTTTCATGCTGTCACCATATGCTTGCTCTTCCCAGGAGAGCATAATAGTAAAAAAATAATAGTTTCAATGTTGGAGTCATATTCACTTCCAAGTAACTTATTTTTTAACAAATACACAGTGCACAAAATACTCTTATGGAAGTTTGTTTAAGAAGCGTGATAGTGTTACAACTCACCTGCCCTCGCTCTTTGCGCCGTGATCCTCTCTCTTTTCCGGGTCTCGGCTGCGCTGTCACATGACAGCACAGGGCGGGGAATTAAAAAATGCAGACTATGAAAGACCTGCTCTGACGCCTGTGCAGCGTCAGAGCAACTTCCTCTGTTCTCTGACTTGGTGATTTCTGTGTGGATTCTCTGTGTACCAGTTCTGCTTTGCTGACTTCCCAGGCTTCTCTCTCCAAGTGTACCAGACCAAGGCTTGCTGACAACGTATTATTTCCGCTCCAAGTGTACCAGACCCAGGCTTGCTGACCACGTATTAATCTCTGCTCCAAGTGTGCCAGACCTAGGCTTGCTGACCACGTATTAATCTCCGCTCCAAGTGTACCAGACCCAGGCTTGCTGACCACGTATATATCTCCACTGCAGTGTACCAGACCCAGGCTTGTTGTACCACGCATTATCTGTATCCAGTGTTCCAGACCTCGGCTATCCTGCCCACGGAGTGGTTCATACTTACCTCTCAGTTCCAGTGTGATCATGAGCTACCTCCTACATCCTTACCTCTAGAGGCAGACCAGTGGACTACGACCTGCGATCCTCCACAGCAAAGCTCATCCCGCTTTGCGGCGGTTCTTGGTGAACACCAGGAGGTTCGTTAGACTCCGCACCACTGGCCGACCAGCGCTGATCTAGAGTAAGGCAAGTACTCCATATTTTATTACCTACATTACTGCATTGTTGTACACGTTACATAACTGTTACAGATAGGTCTTTAAGAAAAATTTATAATTTGTTTTTTCCATTGTAATTATCATATATAGTAACTTTGTCAAAGTTCCATTGGAGGTTTTACATTACTTTTGACTTTCTCTGGGTAAATATTCTTGTTGCTAACCCATATGCTAATAAATATGAATAAAAAACTTAAACACAACTTTTAAATAGGGTATCATCATCATCATCATCATTTATTTATATAGCGCCACTAATTCAACAGCACTGTACAGAGAACACACTCATATCAGTCCCTGCCCCATTGGGGCTTACAGTCTAAATTCCCTAACATACACACACAAACAGACTAGGGTCAATTTTGTTTCGCAGCCAATTAACCTACCAGTATGTTTTTTGGAGTGTGTGAGGAAACCGGAGCACCCGGCGGAAACCCACGCATGCATGGGGAGAACATACAAACTCCTCACAGATAATGCCATGGTCGGGAATTGAATTCATGACCCCAGTGCTGTAAGGCAGAAGTGCTTACCACTTAGTCACCGTGCTGCACTATACAGTATATTCGTGGCTCCAACGCACAATGAAATTTAATAGCAGGATACAACAAATAACAATTCAATAAAATAAAATACAACCCATACATACGCAAGCGACCTGGATCCAGCATACAGTCATTCAATCCTGAAGTCTGTGGTCAAGTAGACTATATAGTGGACTCAGAGCCCGGTTTATATACAGTTTGTGATACATAAAGAAAAACAGAAGTGATGTCTTGGCGTGTTTTCATAGGTTCAGGATTCAGGACAGTCCAGGGTAATGCAGGTCATAGGTTGGTTCAAAAAATGCCCTCAAGGGTAGGGGTCAACTCTTCAACAGCTAGTTTAAACTGGTCTATTTGCATTACGCACACAATATCATTCTGATCATTATTCCTCTATCATCCATACTTTGCATATGCAAGATGCGACCGCTTAGCCGATTGTAGCAGATGTCTGGTGGTAAAAAGAGCTTTAAAATGACACTAAACATGATATGTTTCCCAAATTGTGAAACCTTCAATATCAATAAAGTGGTTTTATTATATTAAACTATTAAATCTATTGCATTCGATTAATAATGACTGTGTGTTAGATTTTTATTAAGGTGAACTATTTAAATAATGAATGTGTGAGTGTAAATGTATGTGTGCGTTATTTATCCGTGCAATTGCGTCATAACATGTGGCGTGCTGATCGCAGTCGCACAGTAAAATAATAGTAATAAATTTGATTTACTTCATTCAATTATTTGACTTTCACAGAGTTTTATTAGGATTTACATTTTAAGGCAGCAATTAAAAGTTAGAATTAATTATTTTGTTCTTAATTATGGCTTTAAGCCACTGTGTATTACTTATTAGCATTATAATTTCTTTGTGAAAATTAGATTTTTTTTAATCGACTAAAATAAAATGTGGTAAAGTCAAAGTATGATGCTTACAACTGTTATTAACATTTTTGTAAAATGTTGCTATTCGGTGGAGGTCAGGGCAATGGCACACAAATGCTGCCACATAAATCTGTATTTGAGGAACGTGTTCATTTTTTTTATAGGACAGATTTGCACAGCAAAATGGCAATAGAGTCTTGCACAGATATTTAATCTTGCCCATATAATGATCACGACTGGGTAGATGGGAGACATTTGTCACCACTGCACTTTAGGCACAGTGATGAGTGTTGAGCTACACTATCCATCCAGTCTAGAACACAACTTTTGGTTTGATTATACTTTGTCGGACAAGATCTTATGATCAGGGGCTTCGGTAGGGCTGCACATGTTTGAATATGCCCCTGCACATGTTTGAATATGCCCCCATATTTACCCCAATTCTGCAAATTGCACCATCTAGTTACTTAGTAAGGTTGAAAAGAAGATGCAGAACTATCAAACCCATCAAGTTCAACCTATCATAAAATAAAATTTTATTGGTGCAAGTAATGCATGTTGCACAAATATTTCATATTGTCACATAATCCAATGTACATTGACTAAAGGAAATTGAAATATTTTGCACATGAAATAAAGGCATCCTGGACATCCCGTTGCTTCCTATAAGGGTGTTCTATCTTACCTAGGTATCTTGTTAATCTTTGTATAGCAGTTTGGGAGATGGGCTGCATGTGTTCTAATTCACCCTCTCTCCTCTCTCTTTCTCTCATTTGCTGTCTGAGTTGCAAATTAACACTGCTCCTCTGTTGGCCTAAGCAAGTGTATCTCTCAGTCAGCTTTCCATATATACCTGTGGCTTAGACAAGCATCATTTAAACTTAAATAAGCTAATCAATACAGCAGAAATATCTTCCCGACCTGCGCACAAAAGTTTTTTTCTTTAAATCTTTGCTTCAACACACTCTGCAAACGCCAAGCGACTACTAAAGTCTCAATAAGTGTCTGCAAAGCATCGCAAACCTCTAATTGCAAGAGGATCTCTAGTTTGGGTGTTTGTCATCACCTACTACTAACACCTGCCCTGATCAACCAGAAATTGTATCACTTTTTCAGCCATATTTGCAACAACATCCCAGTCTGAATCCCAGCCCAATTGCTTGAACATTCCTTTACTATACATTGCCTATATTAAAACACCCCTTCCTTTCCCAGCCACGCCTCGTCAGACCTAAGGAGTGATAAGTACCAAAAAGTCACAAGTTTGAATAGCTGCAGTTGCATACGTTCAATTTCTGAGCATGTGCTGTGCAAAAAAGGTAAAGATACACTCAGGGCCTGAGTCATTAAGGAAAGTAAAGCAAATAAAAGGAGTAACTTTTCACCTTGGCAAAACCATGTTGCATTGGAGGGGGAGATAAATTTAAAATGTGGGGACAGATTTATAGTTGGGCAGGGCATATCCTAGATCAACTTTAAATTTCACTGTAAAAATAAATCAGGTATTTGTGTGCTACATTAAAAATATACCAAGTGCAGGCTTATTGTCAAGCAGCTGGTACCATATATAATGTGGGATATACCGAGCACGGGCTTATTTTTCTCTGGTTTTGTTTTAAAATATTGCCTTTTTGTCATAGCAGCTGTCCATTAATAATAATTAATTATATTAATAATGTGGTCATTTATATTGCCACACAGCTGGTACCACATACAATATGGGATATACCAAGTGCAGGCTTATTGCAAAGCAGCTGGTACCATATATAATGTGAGATATACCGAGCGCGGGCTTAATTTTCTCTGGTTTTGATTTAAAATATTGCCTTTTTGTCATAGCAGCTGTCCATCAAGCCTATTTAAGGCACGTTTGGGTGTGGCTCACAAGCCAGCCCTTGCTAGATGTAAACCCCTATACCTGGGAGGTGAGTGCATCTTATTTTAACTGCATTTTAATGGTGTTTACAGCATATAGGTCAGTGTAGGACCTGCATATAATGAGGTGCCCTTGACATTGGGATGCAGGCTTAAGTCTTTTGATCAAAATATGAACTAATACCTCATGTTTTCATTTTGCTAGACACACACAGATATGCAGTGTAAAGGATAAGCGCTGACAACTGTCTTTTTGTTTTGGCTACATTAAAAGCAGCCATTATTTAACTTATGTGCAAAATAATAAATTCATTTACATCCCTTGCTTTGTAATATGGTTTGTCCAGGCATTAATATATTAATATTCTTCCTATTTGCCGAATATTACTCACCTTTATGATAGAATGGTTGTGTAAGCTGATATTCATCAGATCCCTTACATTTTTCTGAATCAAATCCGGCTCCCATCTAAGGGATTGACAATTTTAAATTATACACACAATTTTCTTAGTTTTCATTTATGTGACTTTATCTTTTAATATTTTTACCAAGATATACCTAAAATACATTAAATACAGTTTCATTTTAAGATTGAGAAGTAAAGTAAAGTAAAGTTATTTTTTTCATATAAAGAATCTATAATTAGTGGACCGGAGTTTGCCTCTTTATTTTCTTTCGGCCGTGAGCATTTTGAGTAATAATAATGTATCTAGCTGGGAGAGCACCCTCTCAATCTATTCTGATAAGTACAACATTGTAGGATTTAAGCAAGGAGGAGAGTTCCACTCCTAGTGCGAAATCAAACCTCTTCTATCACAAAAGCCCTTCCCTGTAAGCAAAGACAATAAAGTAAAAAATATACATTTGCATCCCTTGCACTATACATGGTTTGTCCAGGAGTACATTTGCACATTTTTTGCTTTAGTCCCAACTCTAAAAGAAGCGCTGAGTACATGTTTTAATGCATGTCTCAGCATAAAAATCTACCGTTTGTGCTCTTCAAAAGCGACACGCTCATTAAAAATGTCCTCATTTAAATCAAGCTTGCTAAACCAACGTTTGTTTTCACTTACATACCTACCTGATCATGCTAAAGAGTTGCCTTTGTCCGCCCATTACCAAACTGAAATGTGTGCATCAGAATAGTCATATTGTGCTTAGACTTGGACAACATATGGGCAAGTGCCATACTATCACATGCTCTCAAAATCAACTTTTCCATAACCCAATTAGACTCTCCTTTACAGCCTCACTCCAAGCATCAGCAATTCTAGTTTTATTTGAATGTATTGGTTGCTATTTATTACTGCAACACTTAGTTCACATAAGATCTCCATAATGTTTCTGACTCATCACATTATATTAAAGACAACACCAAAAAAGTCCACAATCTCACAGATTAAAAGGATATTGCTTGTTTTATGTTCTAAGTAAAAGGAAGCTATTTTCTTATAGTAGTTGTTGTGGATGTGTTTAATTGAGTCAGTAGACATTTCATCTTTCCAAGGCGCAGTTTAAGCACATCTCTATTATATTTTCTGAAGAATGCCAACTGTTTGTATATCAGTATATCAGTAAAGATCATAAACTTCTACAGGTCAATTGATATTCTAGCCGTGAAAATATCTGCAGTGTTACAATATCATCTTAGAATTTCATTGCTTTCAGTTGTTTCCTAATCACTTCGTTATTTTTTACGAGCCCTGAAAGAGTGTTTAATTAGAAAGACAAAATACAATTTAACTTACATTTATCAACTTGTAGACTATTCAATTGCATTAAATGAAAAATAGACACTAGGCCTGATTCATTAAGGAAAGTAAACAAAAAAATAAATAGTAACTTTGCACCTTAGAAAAACCATGTTCCATTGGAGGGGGAGGTAAATTTAAAATGTGGAGGCGGATTTATAGTGTGGATGCACTTTAAATTTCAGGCTATAATTAAAGCTATCAAGTATTTGTGTGCTGGATGCAGGGGCGGATTGAGAACTTAAAGTAGCCCTGGAAAAAATTCTTGACATGGCATCATGTGGGCGGGACCAAATCAACTGTAGGTGGGGCCAACATGAAAGTAGGTGGGATTTAGAACTACTGGAATCTGGTTGTAGTAACATTTAGGAAAACCTAGCTGTGATGACTTGCAATGCAGGGAAAAGGCTGCCAGTCCTGTGTTATAAAAATACATGATCCTTTTGCATGATCTACGACTGGTTTATGCCTCTGTGCACAAACTTGTTTAGTTGCCTACTAACAAATCCTTCCAATATTCCATTCATAGAAACATTTATGACTTTTTTTAATAAGTTTAACTATTCCGAAACATGTTGGCACAATTGTATCTGTCTGTTAGAGCAGCATAAGAGCACTTCAAAGCACTGACATCCCCTGATGTCATGAGATGCAAACCACCAGTCAAATCTCTCTATATATAATATATAAAAAGGTGTACTGTGTGTTTCAAAGAATGCATTAAAAATAATCCTTATAATAAATGGTTATCCAGTGCGATCACCACAAAGGTGAAATGCTTCAAGCAACTACAAGAAAACACTTCTTGTGTAACAATTGTTTATGAGCCCTTAATGTGCCCAGTGATTGGGGGTGATTTGAATTAATAAAAGTGAAATTTAGAAACTCCAACCAGCCCCGACACGAAATCAATAGCAGCCAGATTTAATAATTAGGCCTCCCTCCACCCCCATTTAAATAATAGTACTCACATTTGATAAATAGATCTATTTCCCTCCAACCAGCCCTGACATTAAATTAATAGTATATACATTTAATAAATAAACCTTTCCCTCCCTCCAAACAGCCCCAGTAATAAATTAATAGCATTTATGTTTAATATAACCATTTCACAGCATTAATAATTAATATTCACATTTCATAAATAGACCTTCTCCCCAAACTCAGCCCCACATTCAATTAATAGCCCCAAATCACCCCAGTATTAAATTAAATATCCCACCAATAAATTAAATTACCCCATCATCACCCCACAAATAAAATAGCACCCATTTAATAATTAGCCCCAACTCCACCATTAAATAGTTAGCATACCTCCCACCCATGTACTATTAAGACACTCCCTCCCTTCTCTCATATCACACATTATATTAAAAACCCCCCCATTCCTTCACACATTATAGCAACATATCCCTCCATGTCCTTCACACATTATAGCACCCCCATGTCCTTCACACATTATAGCAACGCCCCCTACAGTATTGTATATGCAGCCTCGACCTCCCTATAATTTTGAATGTGCAGCTCCTCCTCCCTAAAGTTTTGTATGTGCAGTCCCTCCTCTCCCTTTAGCTTTGTATGTGAAGCCTCCGCCTCCCTACAGCTTTGTATGTGCAGCCTCCTCTTCCTTACAGCTTTGTATGTGCAGCCTGCCCCTCCATATGATTTTGTATGTGCAGCCCCCCACCCTATAGTTTTGTATATGCAGCCCCCCCTATAGCTTTCTATGTGCAGTCCCTCTCCCTATAGTTCTCTATGTGCAGCCCCCACCCCATAGTTTTCTTTGTGCAGCCCCCTCCCTATAGTTTTGTATGTGCAGCCCCCTATAGCTTTGTATGTGCAGCCCCCCTCCCAATAGTTTTGTATGTACAGCCTCCCCCCATAGCTTTGTATGTGCAGTCTCCCCCTCCCTATAGCTTTGTATGTGCAGTCTCCCCTTCCTATAACTTTGTATGTGCAGCCTCCCCTTCCTATAACTTTGTATGTGCAGCCTCCCCCTCCGTATAGCTTTGTATGTGCAGCCCCCCTCCCTATAGCTTTGTATGTGCAGCCCCCTCCCTATAGCTTTGTATGTGCAGCCTCCCACACCCTATAGCTTTGTATGTGCAGCCCTGCTCCCTATATCTTTGTATGTGCAGCCCCCCCATAGCTTTGTATGTGCAGCCCCCCTATCTATAGCTTTGTATGTGCAGCCCCCCGCCCTATAACTTTGTATGTGCATCCCCCTCACTTACCTTTAGATGCTCTTCTGCAGCATCGCTCCTCGCTGCTCAAACAGACAGGAAGGGAAGTGAGCACTTCCTGTTTGAGGCTATTCAGCAAGAAGCAGCCTCACGATTGTCTGCCTCTTGCTGTCCACTGATCACCAATGCCTTTGATCGTCGCCCCCACCCGTGGCCCACCAGATCCAGAACCAAAACCTTTCAGGATTTTTGGCCAAAACGTAAAAGTAGTTTTAGAACCAAAGCCAAAACCGCTCACATCTCTAATACTGATATATGGAAATCAATTCTGGCTAAGGAACCCTTGATGTTAACCCATGATAACTGAGTCAACACTAAGTTTTTTTAAAAATAAAAAGTGAGCGCTCCCTAGTCTACTATAGATAGGGAAGAGGCACCAGGCCCCTTATAGTTAGAGAAAGGCGCCAGGCCCCTTATAGTTAGGAGAGGAGCAACAGGCTCCCGTAGCTAGTTAGGGCACAAGATCCTTTAGTTAGGTGAGGGGGTCACTGGCAGGTACCATGCCCTGTTGCTCGTGGTTTTGTATGCCACCTGTCTCCATTTAGTGTTCTTCCACTGTAGGTTGCCAAGGTCAGACTCGATCAATGGCGGATGCGTGGGCAAGATCAGCTGTGAAGTGTGGTTCCCAGATTTCCGCAAGGCAGAGGACAATGCATTTTATAGTGGTCCCTCAGGAACGGGTGAGTACCTGGGGTGTCGGGAAGGGGTTACGGTTTGTGTGACTTTGTCTCACCTAGCACCTGTTACAAAAGTACAGTTATTTCTCTCTGCTATACTTCTGTTCATTCTGCCTAGGTTGCATGGTCCAGTGATCTGTTACCACTTGCATATGCCAACCTATTATACTTAGTGTCTTTGGCATGCTGCTAGTTTGTTGCTGAACTGAGCAAATTATTTTTCAGGTGTTTCCTCTATGTCATCTTTGTTGTGAAGCAGGTAGTCTTTTGTGTAACATGTATGCTCATCAATGAACATGATAAAATTCTTCTTCCTTCCTGTGATCTTAATGTTCATTAGTCTACACATGTACCCATGTATCAAGTCTGGAAGTTGCTCAGCTATTGGTTTTCCTACAATAATTTCTTGTGATTTTCCTTTTCATGCAGCTGGTGAATTCTATCCGCTGGCTGCACTGATCAATCTTTATATTTTTACTTTTTGCACTTTAGAGAAATGTCTTTTTGAAAAAACTAAAAGAGTATATTGATGCGGTTACAACTGATAAAGCACAAAAACAAGTTACTTCCGAGTTGTGGCAAAATCGCAAACGAAAAACAGATCTCAAAGATTGTATCGTTGACATTTTTCCACTACTGTAAAACTGCTGGTTCTACATCAAAACTCAATTTTAATGAAACATCATGATTTTAATCATCTCTAGTTCAGGGATATCATTATTTTTTTTTAGATTGAGCCTATTCAAGTGTTGTGTCATCCAGAACCAGAGTGTGCTCAATAGATTGTACATTTCTGTTTTCATTCCAAAATCATGCTGGAAGGTTATTTGGAGTCTGACAACATTCACTATAGTATTTTTTATGTGGTAAAGAATTTAGACTGTAAGTTCACTGAGGGCAGGCTGATGTGAATGATTCAATATTCTCTGTAAAGAGCTGCATAATGTAGCTGCTATGTAAATAAGGGATAATGAATGAAATGACTAAATGCAAATGACTAATGCACTTAAATTAAATCACATATTTATCTCTTTGGTGTTATTTGTAAAAGGGAATTCCCCTTTTTAGCCACCAAATGTTCCTTAATTATCGTGATCATTCCAATAACTATATTTGTAATTTCACAAGTAAGGAACCAATGTGCAAAGCTTGTCACAGAAGTGTGTGCAATCAGGCCTGCCTGCTGCTTCAGCCTACAGCATAATATATTTACTACATTGGGACTTTCAGATAGTAAGTCATACACTTAAATTGCCTAATCCAACCAGCCACTATCTACAGTCATGGCCAAAAGTTTTGAGAGTGACACAAGTATTGGTTTTCACAAAGTTTGCTGCTTCAGTGTTTTTAGACCTTTTTGTCAAATGTTGCTATGGTATACTGAAGTAAAATTACAAGCATGTCATAAGTGTCAAAGGCTTTTATTGACAATTACATTAAGTTTATGCAAAGAGACAATATTTGCAGTGTTGACCCTTCCTTTTGAAGACCTCTGCAATTCGCCCTGGCATGCTGTCAATCAACTTCTGGGCCACATAGTGACTGATGGCCGTCCATTCTTGCCTAATCAATGCTTGGAGTTTGTCAGAATTTGTGGATTTTGTTTGTCCACCCACCTCTTGAGTATTTTGGATCCATAGCCAGGAATTGACCAAAAGTTTTCAATGGGATTAAGGTCTGGGGAGTTTCCTGGCTATGGATCCAAAATTTCTATATTTTGATGCCCGAGCCACTTAGTTATCACTTTTGCCTTATGGTAAGGTGCTCCATCATACTGGAAAAGGCATGGTTCATCAACCAAATTGTTTTTGGGTGGATTGGAGAAGTTGCTCTTGGGGGATGTTTTGGTAGCTTGCTTTATTCATGGCTGTGTTCTTAGGAAAAATTGTGAGTGAGCCCACTCCCTTGGCTGAGAAGCAATCCCACGTATGATTGGTCTAAGGATGCTTTACTGTTGGCATGACACAGGACTAATGGTAGCGCTCACCTTTCCTTCTCCGGACAAGTGTTTTTCCAGATGCCCCAAACAATATGAAAGGAAATGCATCAGAGGAAATGACTTTACCCCAGCACTCAGCAGTCCAATCCCTGTACCTTTTGCAGAATATCAGTCTGTCCCTGATGTTTTTCCTGGAGAGAAGTGGCTTCTTTGCTGGCCTTCTTGACACTAGGTCATCCTCCATAAGTCTTTGCCTCACTGTGCGTGCAGATGCACTCACACCTGCCTGCTGCCATTCTTGAGCAAGCTCTGCACTTGTGGTGCCCTGATCCTGCAGCTGAATCAATTTTAGGAGACGGTCCTGGCGCTTTCTGGATGTTCTTGGGCGCCCTGAAGCCTTCTTCACAATTATTGAACCTCTCTACTTGAAGTTCTTGATGATCCGATAAATGGTTGATTTAGGTGCAATCTTCCTAGAAGCAAAATCCTTGCCTGATAAACCCTTTTTGTGCAAAGCAATAATGACTGCACGTGTTTCCTTGCAGGTAACCATGGTCAACAGAGGAAGAACAATGATTTCAAGCACCACCCTCCTTTTAAAGCTTCCATTATGTTATTCTAACTCAATTAGCATGACGGAGTGATCTCCAGCATTGTCCTCGTCAACACTCTCATCTTTGTTAACGAGAGAATCACTGACCTGATGTCAACTGGTCCTTTAGTGGCAGGGCTGAAATGCAGAGGAAATGCTGTTTTTGGGATAAAGTTCATTGTCATGGCAAAGAGGGACATTGAAATTAATTGCAATTCATCAGATCGCTCTTCATGACATTCTGGAGTATATGCAAATTGTCATCTTAAAAACTAAGGCAGCAGACTTTGTGTCATTCTCAAAACTTTTGGCCATGATTGTAGAGTAAAAAAAAGTGTTTGGTCTGCAAATAAAGTCATTTTGTCATATTAAGCAATGAATGACTATGTTGGAAAATCTGCATAAATAGGTTGTTCACCGTAGATAAAAATTAAACAGTTTACCTCATTCACCAATGACCCCCTATCATTCATATGTGTCACAGTCACTGTTGATTTGATCGTGGAATTGAGTTCTTTCTTATTTAGTCAGGCATGTTTTTTTCAGATTAGCGTATATCTGTAAGCTCACCTTGCATAAAAAGTGAAAAATAAAGAAAGCTTATAAGTTCATAAACTGCTATAATTCCCATTTAGACCTCAAATAATTGTTTGTGTTCTCGGGAAAAACATCTACGTTGCATCGATTGCTACAGGATCTACTTATGAAAACAAAAAAGTGCAGATTTCACTTTTGATTCTGATCACTGTATACAACACCAAAGTCTGACATCTTAGTTAGCTTAGTTCAGAAACAGCGAAAGTGTCTCCGGCCTATGTAAATGGACTTTGTGATGCAGCATAAAGTAACTTTTACATCAATTCTAAAGTGCATCCAACAGTCAGAGTACAATCAAACCATGTGGCGCTAGCAGCCACATTGCAGTAAGACACAAGAGAAAACAAAGGAGGGAGAACAGAAATGTTGTGGAAGAGGGGACAAAGGTATATGGTGAGAATTGGCAAAGGGAATGTAAGAGAAGTATATCATCATCATTATCATCAACAACATTTATTTATATGCCAATTCACTGTACATTATATGCCAAACATTGTACAGAAAATTTATGTCATTCACATCAGTCCCTGCCCCATTGGAACTTCCATTGTCTACATTCCCTAACACACACACACACACACACACACACACACACACACACACACACACACACACACAAACTAGTGTTAATAACATACATAAACTCCACACAGATAACTCCATGGTCAGGAATCGAACTCATGACCCAAGTGCTGTGAGACAGAAGTGTTAACCACTAAGCAACTGTGCACTGTGAGTAAAAGTGCCAGGGAGGCCAGACCTGTGTAATGGGAAAGGAATTCAAATGTAGACGATGGTTTGTATGGAGTCATGAGGTAATAGGAGCACATCAATTGAAGATGAAAACTTAATAAAGACAAGAGGCAAGGGGTGACCTGGCCGGTGGTTATGGGGTTTGGGTTGAAGGAGACAGGTGTAGCTAGGCCTGGTAGGGAAATAAGCCAAAGGGAAAGTGTGGCCCCCAAAAACATGCTAGGAAATTTAATAGTTAAAGCTGCAATAGATGAGGAAGATGGGGATGGGGAAGATTGGGGGGCTTCTCAGAATTATTTTTGGGTGTGCTGGAGAACACCTGCTTCAAGTGCATTCAGAGAGTGTAGCAACAGTTAGGAGGAATTAAAGTATTGGAGGTACCTGGGACAAACTCCCATGGGCAAGTGGCCACCATCATTGGCACAATTATCATTAACAGATTTATAAAGTACTGCAGCTACTGTATATCAAACATACAATGGTACCCAAAGGCCAAATTCTAAAAAATAAAATTGAAATCACACAAGAAACACTAGTGGCTGATATAAAACTCATTGAATGCAATGTGGAAAATGTTTCTGTCAAGGGACCAAACGTGACTGAAAGGGTCCCAAGGAAATTCAATAATACACATAAAGGGGTGAATGCAATTTATGTATGTTTTGTTGTCTTTTGTTTTATGCGGACACAAGTAAATACAAAACGTGCACCAATACCTCAATGACATTTAAGAGTATAACGTCAGAATTTGTAGAGCACATTTAATATGTAAACAAACCATAACATATGTAGGAAGAGACAGCGCTGAAACTAAGCAAAAAAACACAAACCACGATACTAGAGAAGCAAAAAAACAGTTTTATTATATAGATAACAACAATAATGTTCTGTATACCATCTGAATGAGAGTCACATATAGAAAAGGTTGGATGAACACCTGTAACTCTCAGTTCATTAATAAAACAATAACATATGACTCGAGCAACAAAACAAACATTTGGCACTGCACTTATGAAATCCCAGTAAAAAAAAATAATAATTAGGATAGCGCTAAGCTTATGAAGCTAAAAAGTTAAAAAATAAAATAGGTCATGTAGCTACAGACTCACTATTCTAGATGGTAACAGTCATAGTATCCTCTCAGTCTGTGTGAAAGACCTTGATTTTGCCTCAATCGAAGTCAATAAGATCTCCAGACACTCAGCCAGTGAGCTCTCTCCACAATCTCAACTGTTACAACAGCTGGGTGTTGTACAGATAGAATATCCAAGGTTCCGGACCAGCCAAAACCATTTGTTCTGAGTGAATGTCACAAAGCTGGAAACCACCATGGGATGTATAATAGATGCAACAGCTGCGTGTTGTGAGATTTAAAGAATCATTGGTCTCTGGATTGAAATAACAATAACATATGTCATGTATTGGTGGGAGATGTAGAGGGAAGGGGTTTCCACGGGACAGGAGGTATGCGAAAGATGGATTTCATTAATTTGTTTCCAATTAAGAGTAGGAGAGATAAGAGGGAAGGAGCCCTCCGGTGGTAGTGGTGGTGAGATGAGAAGGAAGTCCTCCAGTATGTATTTGACACCATATGAATTTCACAGCAATTCTGGAGACCCTACACGCTAGCTAGACATAGACCAGTCAAATAATTGGATAAAGTCATTTCAAATTAATATCCATCAATCTGTTTGTCTTTGTCTGAAAATATGCAAATAGCACGCTATGGCGTGGAAGGGTGTATTTAACCACAACACGAACAAACACTTTTACACACATTTACACTTTCACATTCACTTGTAAATAGTTCACCTTAACATAGTTCCAAGACATGGGGCTAGATTTACTAAGCTACGGGTTTGAAAAAGTGGGGATGTTGCCTATAGCAACCAATCAGATTCTAGCTGTCATTTTGTAGAAAGTACTAAATAGATGAAAACATTATAAGCCAGTGTAGCAATCCTCTGCACTTGCATGTTGGATGTGAAACAGCTCAACCAATAAGTACATACTCTCTCTTGTCCAGTACTGGAGTTGTGCAGCTTCGCTGTAAGCTGCCTAGGAGATTCTCCTTAAATGCAAAAACAATTCTGTTCCATGTGGCCTGTTCATTGCTGAAATATACTCTGTATTATGTGTGTATGGATTTATTGGTCTTTAGTATTGGTCTATAATATTATACTATAATCACTTTTTGTATTGTTTCCATGCAATATCAATAAAATGCATTTAAGCCAGGATTTGCATATCAGCGTGCCCTGACCAGGCCTGCGGTACCTGACATATACACCACTGTGACCCCAAATTGTCACCTGTTTTGCTAATTACACCACTGTGTTAGTTAAGGGATAACAACTTACAGTGGAACAAAGAGAATTATTTATTCTCTGTGGCCCATTATAAGTTGCTATCTCTTAATGTGAGGGGGGTCCTATAGTCATACAGCAGTGTGAGGGGGGTGGGGTCCTATAGTCACACAGTCACACGGCATTTTTTTTAATGTTTAAACACTGAATTTGCTGCAGGTAACAATTAATATAAGCTTCATTTTATCAATAATTAAATTTATTATTCCTGTGAGTGGTTGTGTAGGTAGGGGCCCCACTGCTTTGCCCAGAGGTCCATAATGTTCTTAAGATGGCCCTGCCACCACCCAGCCAGACAGGAGCCGGCAGCAAATCATTCCGGATTCGCTGCCAACGCCAGGAACAGTGCCACGCTGGAGAGAATCACCACGCTCACAGGCACCCATGTGAGTCCCTCACAGTGGTTCCACACATCCACTTACAGATTGCATGTCATTCCCTGTCAGCTTTCTGCTGTAGTTATGCTATCACTCCTTTAACACTGTTAAATATTTTCCACATCGAGGACATATTCTACCAAATGCACTTCCTTTTTCTTACACACTTAGGGCTAGATTTACTAAGCTGCAGGTTTGAAAAAGTGGGGATGTTGCCTATAGCAACCAATCAAATTCTAGCTGTCATTTTGTAGAAGGTACTAAATAAATGACAGCTAGAATCTGATTGGTTGCCATAGGCAACATCCCCACTTTTTCAAACCCGCAGCTTAGTAAATCTAGCCCTTAACCTTGCTTTGTAGATCTAACACTCTCACCAGTGTCAACTTGCAGCATCTTCACTGTCTGGTGTCACAATAAACACTGCTATACTGTGTTTTGCAGCTACCCTCTCAAAAGGGTTTGTTTACATCCTCTTCCATCTCTAGACATGGGGACTCTATATGGCAGATCCTCATTGCTGCCACTATTGTCTCCATGCAGCTTTGACAGGGACCCCTTCTTTGGGGTCCCTCCTTTTTTTCTCTCAGGGGCTTCTCTTTATTATTATGGGGACTCCTTCCCCTTCTTGTGGCTCTCCAAACTTAAGGACCCTTTCCCTCTTTATTTGCAGCCCCACTCAGCAATGTATCCCTCATATCTCTCCAATTTCACTCATATTCTCTCAGTTATGATGTACTTTGGACCCAGAGGCCATGGATCCACTCCCAAATTTTCCAGGGAATCCCAGGGACTCCTCCCCGATGTCCTGGGTCTCTGGTTGTCATTTTCTCACCACACACTACTCCTCAGATCATACCAGCCTTATGGTTCTGAGCAACTGTTCCTGGTGTGTCTCCTATGGGTACTTCTGCTTGGGGCACACATTTAGTCACTGGGAGGTGTGAATAATAGCGCTGTTACATATGAACAATCAATGTATTTGTTATAGAGATGAGCGCACTCGGATTTCTGAAATCCGAGCCTACCCGAACGTTGCCGATCCGAGTCGGATCCGAGACAGATCCGGGTATTGGCGCCAAATTCAAATCTGAAACCGAGGCTCTGACTCATAATCCCGTTGTCGGATCTCGCGATACTTGGATCCTATAAATTCCCCGCTAGTCGCCGCCATCTTCACTCGGGCATTGATCAGGGTAGAGGGAGGGTGTGTTAGGTGGTCCTCTGTCCTGCTATATCTCGTGCTGTTCAGTTCTGTTCAGTTCTGTGCTGTGCTATGCTGTGCTCAGTCCAGTGGTGCTGTGTCCTGTGCTCTCTCCTGCTGAGTTCAGTAGTGCTGCTGGGTCCTGTGCTGTGTCCTGTTCAGTCCAGTGGTGCTGTGTCCTGTGCTCTGTGCTTCTAAGGGCATAGTTATTTCCCCATTATTCCCAAGTTTTTAAAAAATAAAAAAAAAGTTTTAAAAAAAATAAAAATTAAAAATTAAAAAAACAAATAATTATAACCAAATTTGCAAAAACAATCCAGCAGTATAAGTCCATTGGTACTGCAATATTACCAAGTTCACACATTCAGCAGTAAAAGTTGAGTGGTACTGCAATATTACAAAGTTCACACATTCTGCAGTATCAGTCCAGTGGTGCTGTGTCCTGTGCTCTGTCCTGCTGAGTTCAGTAGTGCTGCTGGGTCCTGTGCTGTGTCCTGTGCTCTGTGCTTCTAAGGGCATTGTTATTTCCCCATTATTCCCAAGTTTTTAAAAAATAAAAAAAAAAGTTAAAAAAAAAATAAAAATTAAAAATTAAAAAAAAAAATAATTATAACCAAATTTGCAAAACCAATCCAGCAGTATAAGTCCATTGGTACTGCAATATTACCAAGTTCACACATTCTGCAGTATCTTGTGCTACATATAATGGAGACCAAAAATTTGGAGGATAAAGTAGGGAAAGATCAAGACCCACTTCCTCCTAATGCTGAAGCTGCTGCCACTAGTCATGACATAGACGATGAAATGCCATCAACGTCGTCTTCCAAGCCCGATGCCCAATCTCGTAGTACAGGGCATATAAAATCCAAAAAGCCCAAGTTAAGAAAAAGTAGCAAAAAGAGAAAATTAAAATCATCTGCGGAGAAACGTAAAGTTGCCAATATGCCATTTACGACACGGAGGGGCAAGGAACGGCTTAGGCCCTGGCCCGTGTTCATGACTAGTGGTTCAGCTTCACCCACGGATCTTAGCCCTCCTCCTCCCCCCCCTACAAAAATTTAAGAGAGTTATGCTGTCAGCAACAACAACAAAACAGCAAAGAACTCTGCCTTCTAAACAGATGACATCACAAATCCCCAAGGCGAGTCCAAGGGTGTTGTTGGTTGTGAACCCTGACCTTCCCATCACTGTACGGGAAGAGGTGACTCCATCCAGCATTTGCAGCACGCCCTCTGCATATGCTGGAAGCATCACCCACAGTCCAGTTACAGATTTGGCTAATGAAGGTGTGAATGTTGTACACCGGGAGGAGGATATTGATGTAGCTGGCGCTGAGGAGGATGTTGATGATTATGATGCAGACAGATACATACCAAATTGCCTTTCTCAATTTCTATTTATATTCTAGATTATATAACGGCTGAATAGTTTTCTATTTTACTCCTAGTGGAGAGGGGATCTGATGCAGACAGATACCAAACTGCCTTTGTCCATTTTTTTGTATATTTGAATTTCTAGTTCTACAGTCTATGCAGGCTGCTTTTTTTATATTCAACTACAAGTGTAGGGCGGGGGGGCATAGATAGCCACCAAAGTAACGGTCCATTTAATTTCACTTTCTAGCTCCACAGTCTGTGCAGCCTGCTTTTTTTATCTTCAAAGTATTTACAAGCCTTGCAATCTAAATTAACTAGAGGTAGTGACGTGGTAGAACTCCAAAAGGCAGTTTGGAAGCCCCTGTACAAACTGGCTCTATTTTATCTGAGTTGTCTCCCCTCCAGTGTGTACTCGGAAAGAGTTTTTAGTGCAGCGGGGAACCTGGTCAGTGAGCGGAGAAGGAGGTTGCTTCCTCACAACGTTGAAAAAATGATGTTTATAAAAAAGAATAATCAATTCCTCAATGAATTACAGCACTGCCCTCCAGATAGTACAGAGGGACCTGTGGTTGTGGAGTCCAGCGGGGACGAATTGATAATGTGTGATGAGGAGGAAGTACACACTGTAGGGGGAGAGGAATCAGAGGTTGAGGATGAGGACGACATCTTGCCTCAGTAGAGCCTGTTTAGTCTGTACAGGGAGAGATGAATAGCTTTTTTGGTGTGGTGGCCCAAACAAACCAATCATTTCAGCCAAAGTTGTTTGGTAGGCCCTGTTGCTGAAATGATTGGTTTGTTAAAGTGTGCATGTCCTATTTCAACAACATAAGGGTGGGTGGGAGGGCCCAAGGACAATTCCATCTTGGAACTTTTTTTTGCATTATATGACCAATCAACAGTCGTTTGCCATGTTTAAAAAGTAAAACCTAATTTAAACAAATTCAAGAAATTAAACCAAAAGTAAAATGCCCTGTCATAATTTAAAACAAGAGGGATTGACGTGCTCTAGAACTACTGTATTGTTGTTTATATTTTATAAACACTACACTTGAAAGCTTGAGTCTTTCAATGAAAAAGTAACTCTCCATTGCACGAATATTTGCAACAGGGACAATTTTAGGGTTAAGAAAGTCAACAAATAACACTTCGACGCTGTCCGTCTTTATAAACACTACACTTGGAAGTTGGAGGAGGTATTGTGGCCCCGGCACCAAATTTACTACCGGGGCCACTCCACTGTGCAGTCCATATTTAGGTGTATCAGATATTAAACAACGGTGACAGTTGATGCCCAATTTTTTAATTATATTGTTGGCGCTGTAAAAAATTGTGTTACGGGCACACCACACTACGCAGTCCATACCCTTTTTTGGTGGAATTCTGACCCGTGGAGGGTTTTTTAATTATATTGTGGCCTCGGTACCAAATTGTGTACTCTACGCAGTCCAGATACTATTTTTGGGTGTAATGCAGACCTGTTGAAGGTTTTCTATATATTATATTGTGGTGGCCAGTGGCCAGTCCTCTACGCAGTCCAGATACTATTTTTGGGTGTAATGCAGACCTGTTGAAGGTTTTCTATATATTATATTGTGGTGGCCAGTGGCCAGTCCTCTACGCAGTCCAGATACTATTTTTGGGTGTAATTCAGACCTGTTGAAGGTTTTCTATATATTTTATTGTGGTGCCCAGTGCCCACTACTCTACGCAGTCCAGATACTATTTTTGGGTGTAATTCAGACCAGTTTATGGGTTTTTAATTATATTGTGGGGAACACTCCTCTACGCAAGTCCAGAAAGATACCTCGTTGCAACGTTTTGTACTAAAAAAAAATAAATATTGTGAGGTGTTAGGTGTTCAGAATAGCCTTTAAATTAGTGGAAATGATTGTTATTGAATGTCATTGAGGTTAATAATAGCGTAGGAGTGAAAATAAGCCCAAAAACTTGATTTTTACACTTTTTAGTTTTTTTTTCAAAAAAAATCCGAATCCAAAACCTTAAATATGAACCAAAACCTTTCGGCAGGTGTTTTGCGAAACAAATCCGAACCCAAAACATCGCGAAAATCCGGATCCAAAACACAATACACGAGACTTAAAAAGTCGCCGGTGCACATCCCTAATTTGTTAACTAAATCAGCTGCGCATGTTTTCCTGTCACTAGAGTACTCTATTATTTCAAATGGCACCTAGGGAAAGAGGGCTTTATGAAAAGTCAAATGATGTGTTAATAGACATCTAGCAAAACCCAGATGTGTTATTTTATTAAAAGGCAATGATCAATATTGCCATTTAAATTTGTCAATCTCAGCACACTCTAGATATTAAACAGAATACTAAACACCAGTGCCCTTAGAGTCACCTCCTGGCGTGATCCCCTGCTGCCTTCTGGCACCCTTCTTATACCTGTAAAGAATGGGGAAGCTTCCTGACAGGTGCCAACCTCCCGGGATCTGGAGGCTTTTGGACTGTCTATCCCTGGGAGCTGCAGATGGGACGCCTGCAATTGCACATGTTTTCCCTATATGTTTACACCTGCTTTTACGCTGCACTCTGACTGCTTAACCTGTAGTAATTATAGGTGTTATTTGAGGACTTCTCTCTCTGGATGAATTGTTCTCCTTTTTGGTATTACTAGCCTTCAACAACACATGCATGTGTATACAATACTTATTTTGTTTAACAAAAGCAGCTGAAGAGCATTTTTGGTTTAAAAGTTGAACTCTTTATTCAAGACCCTCTTTTGCAATAACAGATAGCACTTTAGGAGACGTGTTTAAGATAACGGTTCTATATAGATTCATTTTATCTGCAATGTAATTGTTATTACTAATAACACCTTGTATGTCTGATTTTATGTAATGTATTACTTATGCTTATTTGCAAAACTTATTGAAAAAAAAAAAGGTTCCTTTTATGTTTAATCCTCTCTTTAAACATTACTTCTCAGAAAGGACAATTGATTAACCGGCACACAGCTGAAACCTATTCTTCAGACCTTTATGTACTTATTAGACTACTATTATCTACCTCTACTTCACACATTAACATTTGGATTAGCAATTGCAGAATAAGTTTTTTTTTTTTTTACCCTAACATTTTTTCATTTTCATCCTAAGGCTAATTTGTGCCCTAGGACTATGTTATCTTAAAAATGTAAATTTGTTAAACAAATTGGGTAATTTAGACACTAGTACAAAATACAGTGTAGTAAATGAGTAGCCAAAAACAAAATAGAAGTTGTGCGTAAAATATATATAATATATTTAATATACAGTATAATCATTACCTTACATATGCAGGGTGGCAGAAGTCCTTAATACATTTTTGTTTCCCAGGTGTAGAAAACTGAAAATAAGGGTCAACTAGTGCTAAATTTAAATTAAGAGTACTATGAAAATAAATGAGTGGCCTTGAACCAAATGCATGGAAGTGAAAGGCTTACGTGTGTTATTCTTGAGGGCCTGTGGTACCGCTATAAAAGTTTTGTATGAATATAGCATGTATTAATCCCTTAGGATCTTGGCGAAGAAAATTACATATTTTGAGGTCTGTTTATTATGATTCATTGTTTACTAAAACTATACAATAAACTTTGATCCAAAACATGTTTTAGAGCAAAAAAATCTTATATCAGAGCAGTTTTCTATAAGTTTGCTTAATATATACTATGTACTCACTGCATTGCTATTTGCTTTATAAGAAAATAAATAACTTTTATCTTGAGATCAGCCTTGGAGAATAGTAGAAATTGATTTTATGGTATATCCGTGGATTCTCTATTCACCTAGTTAATAGCGTTTTATAGTATTTGCTTTTCCTTTAATTCTCAAAAGTATTTGTATTTCTATATGTTTGGCATTTTAAATTTATGTAGAAAAAAATCAAAATATACAGATGGATCAAGTTTAGCACCTGCATCATCTTTACCGTTGCTTATTGTGTGCGGGAATGCAGGGCCCCATAACCTTTATTGTTTAAAGATAATTTTAATGTCTTCCCAGCATATGCCAAGCCTTTGATTTCCATGTATCATTAATTTACAAATTAAGGACTGCTCGGTACTTCAGCATGAAGGATCTCTTTAAATGAAGAGAATAAAAATTCTCTTTCTGTAATTTTCATTTGTTAAATAAGTTCACCATAAAATAGAAGCTGAAGCATGAAAGGGACATTAGTCATACACATTGTTTGATATAGATTACCTAGAAACATGTGCACCTTTTCTAAGAGTCATATATTGCATACAGAATATCATACAGAATATCATATTGCATACAGAATACAGAATATGTCTTTTATTCATAGAGCTTATAAAAAGAAAATTCTTTTCATGTCAATTCTATATTAAATGAAAAACATTTGACATTTTTTTCATGAATTAATTCAATGCAAGCTCACTATACATATTATAGTTTGGTTATAGTTAATTGTACCCACACAATGACATTTCATTCAAATAATAGTATAATAGAATAGTTATTTATATAAATCAATACTATATATTACATTCAACTATTGTAATGTCTAGTATACAATTATTAAAGTCTGTCTTTTATGTGTCCTGTGCATTATTTGTTGTTTTACAGTAGTTTAATATCTATATCTATAATAAGATGTCTAATAAATAAGATAGAATGTGGTTTGTTATATTTGCATATCAGCATTATTACTTTTTAAAATTATAAATTAAGACCTGCATAGGGATAAATGCACTTAAAACGCCAGGTTTGTAGGCTTACAAGGCTTCAGTGGTTAAATTTTTCCCTGGCTTTATAGCATCCAAGAAGAGAAAGTTCTCCCTCCTTTGCTCCAGTAAATCCACAGATGTGTATCTGTCCCTGTGATAGCTATTACATACCATAAGTGTTTTCTTTCAGCTGCTCTTTCCTTGTATTGTTTTATTACCTTGTCCTTATTTCTTGCTTCTTCTCTTCATCTCTTTGTGCTGTGCTTTATTCTTCTTTATTTATTTCTTTGCTTCCCTTTCCTCTTCCAGACACTACCCCCCCCCCCTCCCCACCGCTTGACCCACCTCCCTTCAGTATCTCTATTCATAACCTGTTAGTTTTTGCTCCTCTGTTTCACCTTTTCCCTGCCCTCCTGCCAGCATTCTCTGCCCACGCTGCTCTTCTGCCCCCTTTGCCCGGCTGCAGGACTGCAAACCTCCTATCATCTTCCCCTGCTCCCAGGCTTGAACAGGCCAGCCAACAGCAGCCGCGATGCAGCCTCCATAATGCTGGCAGCAGAGGGATCTTCTTTCAGCTGTGGTTTCATCAAATCACATAACGGTTGCCTGCATACAGGGAGCCTCGCTTCCGCCACCCACTCTCCCCTTCAAACTTAATAATGATGTTTCCTCCTCCCTGACCATTGCTTAAAATGTTCCCCACCCCCTCACTGCCAGTCATCACCTGTTGCCCATTAAGGCTCTGCCTCCTCCCCTTTCTATGGGTGCCATCCTGCAATCTATGTACCCCCTCCCCCACACTGTTGCAGGCTGCTTCTTGATTGGCTCTTTTATTGCTTGTGGTTCCTCTCACACAGCCCAATCTCCGTGACCCCAGTCCATGGTGCCGTCCCCTGTCTCCACCCTGGGCCGTCCCTTTCTTTGCAACATCCCCCCCAGTTCGACCACCCACCCATATGTCCCACATTCTCTTTATGCCCAGCCCTCTGCTTCTTCCTCTGCTGGCCAATTCCCTTTCCCTCCCTTGACTTTTCTACCCAGAGCGGTACTCACCATGGGGCCGCTATTTATTTTTCAATTTTTTCCTCATTGGAGCAAAATGATTTTCTCCTCTCCTTCCTAATCCATCTCCTATTTAAAAGCTCCAGCTTACAGATGCTGGAATGCACCTGTAAACGCAGCTGCAACAGAGCAAGAACGCTTGCCCGCCACAGGTGACTCAAGGTGAATTGGGAGTTGCTGCAGGTGTATCTGGTATGCTGGTTCCCGGTGAGTATGAGAGACATGCAGGGCACAGACATGCTGGGCACAGGATTGGATATGCTGTGTATAGGAGACATTTGCTCATAATAAATATGGCTGCTGCAGTCATGCATGAGGGAGTAATCGCAAGGCTAGTAGACGGTTAGGTCATACAGTTGAAACACCACAGCAAAGGGGCGATATAGTGTTCTCCGTGAACATACTATTCTAGTCTGCTTGCTAGTTCTCTGCAAAAGATTGACCATGGTTTCTATTTGAACTTGTTTGCAATTACTAAGGCTAGGAAGAAGACGTCAGGTCATTGGAGAGGAAGCTGTCTGGTCTTACACTAATTGGATGTTGTGCTTCATGTTTTTTCACCAAGATATGTTAAAGTATTTGCACATGATCCATGACATGTTTGACATGTTCACTACTGGTGAAAATATGATTAGGAAGGCTCACGATGAGGAGTATCTTAAATAAAAGTAGATGAGTACCTAGCATTCCATTCAGGTGCAAGGACATTGAGATTTGGATGGCAGTACAGCAAACTGACATGTCAAGGTTTGTGGCGGCTTTGTATAGAAAAACCTCTTGCGCCAGGCCGACTGGGCTTGTCCTATCTTGACAGAAACAAGTGTTACACCTTTAACAATTGCCAGTATGGTAAGGGCATGCTATGCAAATACAAACCGCTTGCATACAATGCAGAGTTCGACACACTGCCAAGGAATGCACCAAAGTTTTAGGCCCGTACCTCATCATTAGAGGGGCACAGGGAGCTCTTTCTATGTAAAGCCTCTTTCCCATAATGGTTGAAGCCTTGTTGGCAAAGCTCGTTGTCTTTGAACAAAACGTGGCCAGGAACTGGCGTTCTTCTTGTTGCAGTGTTTTAAGGAGGGTTTTAAGTTGCCCGTAGTGGGGTCTTTACGTACGACAGCTAATAAGAGCCTTCAATCAGCTTACACTCACCACCACATCATAGGAGAGAAAATATTTAAAGAAATTGAGTTAGGCCATATGTTTGACCTGTTCCCTTCCCCCACTTTATGGCGTCTTGTCATTTCTCTCACTGGTGCTGTATGAAAAGAGTCGCTGGGTAAATTTTGCCTGCTACAACACTTATCCTTTACAGAGGTCGGTTCGGTAAATGATGCCATTGACCCACAGCACACCTGAGTGCTTTACCAGACCTTTGAGTTTGCCCTGAGTTTAGTGAGGGAATTCGGCAAGGGGGAATTACTGGTGAAGGTCGATATGGAATTGGTCTTTCGCCTTCTCCCATTGAATCCTGATTCTTTCTGATTCATGGGTTTTTCATAGATAGGTGCCTTCCCATGTGATGCTCTATATTAAGCGCCGGTTTTGAACATTTCAGTACGTTTTAACACTGGTGCATTGAAACGCCAGGTCACCTGGGAGTCGCTCACTACCTGTACAATTTCCTTATCATTGTCCCCTGCGACTCCCTGTGATGTGACAAAGTTTTATCCGATACCCAGGCCCTGTTGCAGGTGCTTGGTGTACTGATTATGCATGATGAGACTGAAGGCCCCACTACGTTTTTGTGATTCCTGGGCATCAAAATTTATACAATAGTGGGTTGATGCAACCTTTCTATAGACAAGGTAACATATTTGAGGTTGCTGATTTTGTCAATTAATCTTTCAGATAAAGTATCCCTGCTGCTGATCCAATCGGTTAGTGCCCTTTAATTTTGCTTATCCCTATGGGTAAAGTTTTATCTCGAAAAAATGTATAAGGCAACGGTCGGCGTGACTAAAGTGCATGCAGGTATTTGGTTATCCCAAGATATTAGGGAGGACTAGTTAAATTGGGTGTGCTTCCTTTAATAGATTAACAGGGTGTGCATCTGGCCAGTTCAAGTTGTGTCCAGCATGAGCTCCAGCTGTGCATAGACGTGGTGGGATCTAAAGGTTTCAGTGCATACCTTGGGCATGGTGTGTGATGCTGTGGGCATTGCAGTGGGTTTCATCAGGCATTGTTGCTAATTTGCTAGTGCTAGAGCTTTTCCCCATCGTGGTGGGTATGGAGCTATGGACTTCCATGATGGCTGGAGATACTTTTATGGCCCAGTTGCAGCTGGAATTGGATTTTGCAAAGTGGTTTTTAATCAGGAAGGCTTTCAGGGGGTGGGCCAAAACTCAACTCTCTAAAGATGACACCAGACAACCTACAGATGCTCCTTTGTTGCATAAGTTGATCGATGCAGTTCAGGGGTAACGGCTACCGATTATGAAAACTAATTAGCTCAGCTTTTTCGCTAGCCTATTTTGGGACGCTCAGAGTTAACGAGCTAGTATCTGCATCTATAGTCTCCCCTGCTTTGGGATTATTGGCTAAGAATGTTATTTTAAGAAATATATCCATGATTTGCAGGTTGCAAAAAACCAAAACAGATCAATTTGAAAAGGGGTGTTGGGTCACTAGGAGGCACCCTGAACCCGACATTTGACCAGTAGCGATGGCTAGGGCTTGACTGTTGGTTAGACCTATTGGCAGGCAAGGTTGGCTGCTCCAACTTGACTCAACGCTTCTTACCAAATACTGATTAAGTTTTATCTTTAAGAAATGTGTTATAATTATTATACTGAATGCAGCCGTTTATGGCACTTATTCCTTTAGAATAGGTGCGGCTATCTCTGTAGCAGTAGCAGGGTCATCCATGGAAATCATCAAACATTTGGGTGGCTAGAAATCCTCTGCCTATAAAAAATACATCAGACCTGCTTAATTACTTACCATACTCACTATATTAGCAACCAGGACTTGCTTGCTTGTTACCTTTGGAGGTAACGGCATGAAGGGACCTACTTTTTCCTCAGATAAAGGGCATCATAGCATGTGCACCTTTGAGATTTTTTACATTTTTTTAAGTTCATATGGGATGCCCCCCACCCCCAAGTGTTTACATGCTGGTAAAGCCTTCCTTGCTTATCCAGGTGCATCTCAATGCATTTCAACTTATTATTCATGCTTTTGTGATTGTTTCATAGTGTTAAATTTGCGTATTCTGAATGACAGTTTGCTGCCTAAAGTTTAGGTGGTTGACCACTCTTTCATGTTCTGCCAGACATACCTTGGCATGGGACTTGCCCATTTTCACCATTCCAAGGGACATCAAGTGGATTGGTATGAGGGGGATGTGCTGCCCGGTTTCAAAGCTTTGGTGCTTTATGAATGACAGAGATCAAGCTCTGTTTTTTTCAGTGACTCATTTAGGAGGCAATGACTTGGATAAAGGTAAACTATTTGGCTCATTTTGTATATCATAGCTAATTTGCAGATCATAGCCGATTGCTGTCCAGCACATAAGATCTCCGAAATCAATACCATCTCTCAACTAATTTGGAGGGGTGCCTATACTGGACTGGTCATGGACAAAGGTTGCAACAGGTCAACTGGTCTGTTTCTAGTTTTGTGAGGAGCTCACAGGGAGTAATTATCCAACACTCTTTGATTATATTCTGACACCCTTATCTTTATAGACCTAATGGGGTGCATCTTATGTATGGAGGTTTAGGCTTTATTGGTTGAAATTGTGGTGGCAGGCAGCTTTTGGCTGGAAAGCAGTATAGTCAGCAGTTAATACATGGCGCAAATGTTAATGTTTTTTCGCAGAATTCTTTCCCCTTCGATCTAGGCTTCTTTTAGGGTTCTTTCTGCAAAGGTCCTGGGTATTGATTCAGCAAATGTGCTCTTTGAGGTTAGAAGGGGGTCAGAACTCTCTCTGACAACAATAGTTAGCGCATGGATTTCTGGGCTTGTTAGCCATCTCTATGTTTGGTTATATAATATTAGTTGGTTAGTTCAACTTGCATTGCTTTCTTTGCCCCCATCATTTAGACAATTTAAACTGTGACCTTAGTGCACCAAAATTGAAATTTGTGTCCATGTCTTATTTCAGATATTTAATTGCAGAGGGAGAATATCAGCCGTTTGGGGTTTGAAGTCATTTTTCTTACGACACACAGTAAATCAATTGTCTTTTATGTGTGTGTGTGTGTACTTGTATTCCTATACTTGTTTGGACATTGACTCAGAGCCACATTAAGGAAGGGGCACTGAGGGCATTTGCCCTGGACCCCCATCTGTCATGGGGTCCCCCGGACCAGGTGTTAGAGGGGGGACAGTGTGGTACTACAGTAGGTTGCTGGCCCATCCTCCAGGACCTTCTTCCTTCCTTTGGCAGCGGATCTTACAATCCTTGCTTGCCTCCCATTCCCTATGTTTAGCTGCTGCATTCTCATATCCGCACAAGAGGCAGGATTCACATGGGACATTCACCACGTGGCAGACATTGTCCCATGTGTGTAGAGCAGCAAGAGAGGTAGACAGAGGAGTCTGCCTCTCTTACACAGCACAGATAGAGCAAAGTAAGTGTGAGTTGAGAGGAGGGGGGTATGCTAATATAAGTGCGAGGTGAGTATGTTAATATAATGAGTGAGGGAAGGGAGGGGGGTATGTTAATATACCATGTGAGGGAAGGGAGAGGGGTATATTAATATAATGTGTGAGGGACTCTTTACCCATCAGATTCCCCCCCTCCCCCTCCTTTCTTTCTTCTCTACAAAAGCTGGTGCTAATATTATTTTGGTCTGACAGGATGCTGCAGATTCAGGCCTGTGTCCTCCAAAGATCAAGTAGAGCAGGTGGCCTGGGCATCCCTAGTTGTCGCAAATTATACTACTCAGCCCAGTTAGCTCAATGTGTACAATGACATTCTCCTCCAGGCATCAGAGTTTGGGTTGATATAGAGTTGGCAGTGACAGGTGACTTTCTGGTTTGTTTGTTGCTCTGGTTTCCTTCAGCTCAATGACTCTTTCCTTCTTGTGTTCGACCTGTGCTTCATCTCTGCCTGGTTATCTGGGCACGATATAATTGAATGGCTAATTTGACTTGTTCCCCTTCCCCAATTATTCCTCTTTGGGGCAACCCTGCTTTCCCTATAGGGCTCTCTTTATTTATGCCTAACCTATGGTCCAAAGCAGGCATTATGTTTTTGAATTTTGCTTTCCAGGTCAGGATTCTTCCCTCAGTTTTCAGACATAGGGGATTTTCCAGGCACCTCAAGTGGGCAGTCCAGTATTATTTCCACTAAGAACAGCCATTTGAATGGACGACCCTCTATGATCGAGAACCTCTATCTCTTGGGCCACTCCTCTAAAGATCTTATCTCTAGACTTTATAATACTCTTCTCCCTGTATCAAATGTTGAGAAGGACTCTTACCAAACCAAACGGGAAGCTGATTTTGCTGACTCCTTAGACCTGGAGGAGTTGTCTGATATCAAGGAAGTTGCTAAAGTCTTCATCAGCATCTACATCAGGGAGAATACCTACACACTGCTTTAGGGGTAGTATTATGCCCCAATTAGGCTTCAGGCAATCTACTATGATGCTTCTGATGGAGGAATTATGGTCAACCGGGTTCTTTTATGCATATATGGTGGAGCTGCCCTAAACTCCAACCAATCTGGATATTTTCCTAACCTCAAGCATCATCAGTTTGCAGATTCCACTCTAACCAAGCGTATCCTGCTCCCGCTACCTATCCCAAACTTTCCTAAACACTTCCTTAAACTACTTCGCCATATCATAAGTGCTGCAACAAATCAACTAGTGGCCACATGGAAATAATCCCATCCCCCTACCATTATTTCGCGCTGCATAGTATGGTACACCTACGAAATGGAACACATAATGAGTATTCCGAGGAACTCCTCTGCATCTTTCCACAAGATATGGACTTCTTTGACCTCCTTTCATGATAAATCTTTGGTTAACCTCTAATCCAATATCTGGTTATTGCCTTGTTATGATCCAAACTATCCAACTATTGTTATGATCCAACTATCACCATCCCTATGACTCCCATTTATTCCTCACCCCGAGGTAACCTCACCCCACCTCCTTTAAATTTTCCTCACATCCTACTAGTTCTCCCTTCTGTGTTTTCTAATAACATTTGCATTATCAGTTTATGTCTGCATATTTTGCTTTTGGTTACATCCTGGATCCACTGTACAATTATCATCTTATCAGCAGCTATTTATATAGTGGCACTAATTCCGCAGCACAGTACAGAGAACTCACTCACATCATTCCCTGTCCTATTGGAGTTTACAGTCTAAATTTCTTAACATACACACACACAGATCGAGAGAGAATAAGGTAAATTCAATAGCAGCCCATTAACCTATTTGCATCTTCTTGGAGTGTGGAAGGAAGCCGGAGCACCCAAAGGAAAGTTATGCAAACACTGGGAGAACATACAGACTCCACAAAGCACACAGGTCTATGGTCAGGAATCGAACTCATGACCCCAGTGCTGTGAAGCAGAAGTGCTAGCCAGTAAGCTACTGTGCTGCCCATAGAGTTATGTCTTGTTACTTCTTTTATACCATTGTTACCTTTTTATGTATTGCTCCTGATGCATTTAATAAATAGCATTTAAAATAAAATCAAAACTGGGCACAGGTAATCTTATTCAAACGAGAAATGAAGGGAGTGTTTTCAAGATGCTATTAACTGCCTATTCTTCCGGAGATGCTTTGGATCGCCACATTGATGTTTCTGAGAAGAAGCTCTACCAGCACTTCACAACCATTATCATCATCATCAACATTTATTTATATAGCGCCAGCGAATTCCGCAGAGCTTTACAATTGGGGACAAAAAAGTATTAAGCAAACTGAATAAAACAGAGGTGAGAAGGTTCTGCTCACAAGAATGCAATCTATGGAGCAATGGGAGTTGGATACATGAGGTCTACATATTGCTTTACGGTCTAGACAGATTGCAAAGATAAAAAGAAACAAAAAAAATAAAAAAACAAAAGGGATTAAACAAAGATTGAAATCCAAGGAAAACGGAATAGAAAAGTTCCAATCCTGCTGACACCAGCATTACACAGTGCAATGGAACTTATTGCAGAGAAGTGTAGAAAATATGGAGTTGCCACTGAAAATGTCTACATGCTTGCAAGACCTGCTGTTTTGTCACATTTCAGAGGCTCCGATTTCATAGGCTTCTTTGCTTCAAAATTCCCAAACACTGACTTCCAAGACGTTTCAAAAGCATGTTGTTACTCGTTCTATATGACACAGAATCGGTTCAATTGACAGACTTCCTTGGGCACAATATCAGGGTACATATGTTTTTTTGAACCACTCCAGCTATAGAGTGATGAATTAGAATACAAGTAATCCCCTGAACCAGATAGACAAGTGGACATGCATTCAGTCAACAGTTTCCTTTCAGAAGGGAAACAATGTATAGATCCGGCAACATGGGACAAAAGCACAACCACGGGTTGGTGTATCATACAGTTTGCTACTCAAAGTGGTTTTCTCCGTGTTCTGCAGATTCATCTGTAAAGGACAATTCTGGTCTTCCTTTTTTAAGGTCGTAAAGAAGCGTGTAAAAAATCTTGGGACAGAGGGGAGATCAAAGCTGTGGAGAAGCCCATTGTGATGTTTATTGAGACATGCTGGATGCCTCCATAGCAAGATTGTGTTGCATGCATTATGGCTGATGCAGCTGCACTTTGAGATCGAAACCGCCTAGCTGTGAAATTCTACATTAAGAACTGGAATACAGCTATAAAGAGAAATAAATATAGTTGAATCAATAGGCAGTTGTTGTCAATGACTATAACCTGTTTGATTAGCTGTAGCTAGATGTTCATTTATGGGGGTCTATAGATGTTCTCAGATGGCTGGAAAACATGAAACTTTTTCTCCACAATGTCAATCTTTTGGTCTAGGTCAAATTGAAAATCTCAAGTGATAGCCGTGATGACAAATAGCTCCTAACATACCCATGAGATTATCCTGTTGATAGGGCAATAGGAAAGGGGAATCCCTATGAGGAATGTTCAAGACAAAAATTATGCTTTTACTAGTGTTTTTATTGCCTAGAAAAGCATACAAATGGGTATGAAGCTTCAAATTCACGTCGTTGCTCATAACCGCAGTGATATGTTTCTATTTGAAGCGCCAATGCCAGGACCCTAACTTGTAAGTGAAATATTCAAGTGATGGGTTCCTGCCATTGGCGCTTTAAATACAAACATATCACTGCGGCTATGAGCAACGACGTGAATTTGAAGTGTCGGAATGTACAGCTCTCGGGATGTAGCGTAAGGAGGTCCGTTATCGGCCGGCTATGTAAAGTGTCATTTTTCTTGTAAGTCATTATTTTATTTTCTTAGGCATTATAATAATCAAATTGTTTTTGGAGGATTAGTTGTTGTCGGTTCAGTGGTAGTCGCTAATATGACTAGGGGCACAGTGTGATGGTGAAGGGGGCTAGGAGCACAATGTGATGGTGAAGGAGCACAGAGTGTTACAGAAGGGAGCCAGAAGTACAGAGTGATACAGAAGGGGGTCAGGGGCAAAGTATGACGGTGAAGGGGCACAGAGTGTTACAGAAGGGGGCCAGAAGTACAGAGTGATACAGAAGGGGGTCAGGGGCAAAGTATGATGGTGAAGGGGCACAGAGTGTTACAGAAGTGGGCCAGAAGTACAGAGTAATACAGAAGGGGGTCAGGGGCAAAGTAGGATGGTGAAGGGGCACAGAGTGTTACAGAAGGGACACAGCTGTGATACAGAAGAGGCACATGTTATATATTTATATTTCCTATACTTGCAATTTGAAGTAAACAAAACAAATTGATACTATACATATTTTGCTTGTGTGTGTGTGTGTCTATGTGTGTGTGTGTGTGGCGTGTGGTGTGTGAGGAGGGGGGGGAATCAAACTTTTGCACCTGGTCCCACAACTAGCTAGATCCACCTCTGCCACAATCTATTATTTTTTATTATAAACCTAACACTCCAGGAACACTACAGTAGTAATAATAGTTATGCTGTACTTTGTTAAGAAACTACAATCTTATTATTGTATCAAACAAATATATTGCATATGTGTATATAATCATTGCTTCTCTTTCTTAAACCAGTCCCTCTATGTATTACTGTTGCACATGTTAGGTCACAGTCCCACTTACATCCAATAAATATTTGTGTACCTTCACTACTTATATCACTATTGGTAGCTATACACCCTAGTGTTACTGCAAAACTAACACCTTAATCACACTCTTTAGTACAAATATATTAACTTCATTTAAACTGATCCATTCTAATTTTTTTCAAGAGCATAGACATATATAAACCAAAAAATAATATTTACTATATATTTCAATATAAATACTTTTTATGGTTCAAAAATATAGTTTTGAATAAAAAAATAAAATGTAAAAATGATATAGTGTCCTGCATATGGTCCAAATTTTGCAATATGTGATCAAATAATGTCTAGATATTTTTAATTTAATGACGGAGTCCCTCAAAACAGGTGGACCTGGGCAGAAAAGTAGTGCCAAAATTGGGCGTGAAAATACACTTGCTAATGCCCATTGAAGGTGTACTGTCGTATCTGGCACCAGGATGTTAGCATCAGATCCTTTAAATCCTGTAAGTTGCAAGGTGGGGCTTTCATGGCTCAGACTTCTATTTCCAGCACATCCCACAGATGCATGATCGGATTTGAGATCTGGCAAGTTTGGAGACCGAGTCAACACCTTGAACTGTTTGTCATGTCTTCAAACCATTCCTAAACAATTTTTGCAGTCTCGCAGGGTGCATTATCATGCTGAAAGAGGCCACTACCATCACAGTGTCATCAAGAGGTGTACTTGGTCTGCAAAAATGTTTAGGTAGGTGATACGTGTCAAAGTAACATTCACATGAATTCCAGGACTAAAGATTTCCGAGCAGAACATTGCCCAGAGCATGACACTGTCTTCCCCTGCTTACCTTCTTCCCATAGTGCATCCTGGTGCCATCTCTTCTCCAGGCCGTCTGCATGATGTCAAAGAAAATGTGATTCATCAGACCAGGCCACCTTCTTACATTGCTCCATGGTGCAGTGCTGGAGCTCACGTGCCCATTGTAGGCGCTTTCGGTGGATGACTGTGTTCAGCATGGGCATTCTGTTCACTCTGTGGCTATGCAGCCCCATACACAGCAAGCAGCAATGCACTGTATGTTCTCATACCTTTCTATCATAGCCAGGATTAACTTTTTCAGCAATTTGTGCTACAGTAGCTCTTCTGTGGGACTGCACCAAAGAGGTTAGCCTGCGCTCCCCCCATACATCAATGAGCCTTAGGCGCCCATAACACATCAATGAGTCATGTGATATTTTGCAATTACTCACCTCTAGCCTTCATTGTTACTAGTGTGGTAAAGAGGATTATTTGCCACTACATAGAGAGTGGTAAAATCTCAAAGAGTTTGCATATACTAGTTTGCATATACTAGCTGCAGAGAGGGTTAAATTCCCACTCAGTCTTTTCCACAGCACACAGACACATAGGTGCACGACATGGGTGTGATTGTTGTGGTGTGTGTTTGTATAAAAGGACTGTTGGATATGGTGGGCGGGGATTCCATCGCTGACTAGCAGCCGGACAATAGTTAGGTATTGTGGGTGTAGTTAGTGTGTCAGAAAGCTGTATAACTGTCACGATAATGACTTTGGGTAGGTGCCACTGACTGATATTGGCACAACTAAACGGAGACCGGAGTCTATCGCACCCCCGGTATACATCAGGGACGCCTGCAAGGAGGTATGGACTTGGCTGCGTATGGTGCGCAGGTCGCGGTTCTTCAAGTTAGTTATCAGTGCAGCGGAAGAGAACAGGAATGATTGTGCAGTCCGGGTCATATGCCAAACGGTAGCGCAATACACAAGGTTAATCCAGAGGGTTGGTCAGAATCCAGATAACGAGCAGAGCCAAATCGCAGGACGAGAGAGTAGTCAGGAATAAGCCAGGGGTCAGAAGCCAATATAGCAAACGACAGGAACAAGGTTACAGGAGACAGAATGCTGGAGCTGGTGAAACCAATACTCTGGCACCAGACTGATGGGAGGAGGTACCTAATATACCCTAACATGACCCCCGAGTGGTAGGAGATGATTTTCGGCGGTCAGATGCGCCGACATGCCGGGGGAGAAAAGTGTTGGGGAAGAGAAGTCCGTTTCCCATTGCTAGGCAGCGGGATGCGGGCCTACCACACACGCGCAGCGAAACCCAGAAGTGCGTCCCGCTGCTAGGCAACGGGACACAATTCGGAACAGGGACAGGCGTCCGTCCCCAGCACGTATGCACAGTGCGGGTACGGCACCTGACAGTAACCTTGTATCTTTGGGTTATGCTGTTTTGTTCTGAAAATGAAACAGCTACTGCTTAAGGAGCCTGAAATAAGAAGACTCTTATTTGGTAGTTTCTACACTAGTTATAAATTTGTGCATTCTTTGATATGACGACAAATGCTTCCCAGACCTTTCTGACTCTGCTGCCTTTATTACTCTCAAATATTTATCACCCTCTCTTTCCCTATCACTGGCCTTTCTTTACTTGTACTAACCAACCATCTCTTCCCTTCATTTGAAGTTATTTACATATGTTATTATATATCTTGCATACATTCACATATAAGTTTTAGTTTTTATTTTATTTTCTTCTTGTCCATTGTTTCAAAAGTTGGACACTGCACCTTTAAAGTTGTTGTGGGTAGATGTATCAATCAGTAGTTATCTTAAACCGACGATTTTTGGTGTTTTGCTGGAATTTTTTAAAACAGCAATTTTATTAAAGGCAAATCCGGAGGGATTAGCCTTTAATATAATTGGCGTTTTAAATATCGATGGCAAATCGCTGAATATCAGAGATTTGAGATAACCGCCAATTGATACATTTACCCCTTGGCCTTTTTCAATTGTCCAATGCCTTAATAAAAGTAATAATACAATAAATACTCAAGAATTTTCGTTTAAATTGTAGGCCTTAGAAAAATGGTTACATTCAGCAATGCCGCAATGCTTAACATTCTAGGCAATGCTCCAATTTATTATACATTGAGAAAAGTTTTATCATTGAATGCTTTATAAAATATGTATGCTTGGAAAACCATCTAGACGAAACACACTCATAAAATCTTAAACAGAAGCAAAGTTAGACAACCACAAATTTTAACTTTGTGCCTTCTGTTACCATCAGTCATACAGTATTGTACAATCCACATTTAGTCAAGTTGATTTGTGTGCTATGAAATGCATCATATAAGAATCTGTAGCAGCTTTCAATGTGGTGATCCTTAATGGCACATAATACAAAGTGCCTTTTTACATGATAACTTTAGAAAGGTAGACATAAAAGCAAAGTTCAATGTTTAACTTAATGGTCTGGATATAGGTGACAAAAAAAACATTAACAAAATGTACTATAAGTCAATAAAATACACAATACAACATCAGTTTTTATTAAGGAAATGTATGACCTTGAAAATACAACTCATATTTATGTGTTGTTAAATAGATTCTGCAGATTGACCCATTGGGTCTGATTCATTAAGGAGAGCAAAGCAAGAAAAGGAGTAATTCTTCTCCTGGACTGTCATGTGCAAGCTAATTTTTAGGCATAAATCTGCAAATATATGTTTGTGAATTACTTCCTAGAAATAGTGTGACATGGTTCTCTTAGAAGCTGTTAAATCAATGGGTTTTGTGTATGTTAAACTACCCAGAGGGGGCTGGTAAATAAGGGTAGCACCTTGTACCATTTATGGCAGGACGCAAATGTGAAAGCATTTGAGGATATCTCTTGCAAGACAATGAAATCTAACACATATTTGGGAGGCCCCAGACATGCCGACTGCAGAGACTGGGTTGTATGTTAATGACAGATTCAAGCTGAATAGGGTCACAGGAAAATATCATCTCATTTTCTCCAATATCATACCTACCAGAGGCATGTGTGGTATGCAGATGAAGGGAAACTTATGACCTGTTGTGTGGAGGTAAAATCATGTGTGTAAACTATACTGTTGAAAAGTTATGACGGTGTAAAGAAAACTTGACTTAAAGGTATTCCAAAACCCTAATTTGCATTGTACCATCCTGTTGGTTCTGACTTCACAGGAAAGGGGGCTGGGGGGGTCCTGTAGCTGGGTTTTAAAACTATAGTAAAAATGTAAGTCTTGGTTTACTCTGAGGGAGTCATTTGATTGAAGAGGTCCCAATTGTTCTGCTTCTCCCAGCACCAGAACTTTGATTCTAAGTGAGGTATCAATTCTGTGTTTCATCCTTTTTATTTTATAAGAAACAATTGCACTATATTTGTATTTCTTTTATTATCTGTTTTATCTTAAGCATTGTGGATGTGCTTTCCATATTAAATTACACTTAATAAGTTCTAGTCTCTGTGTTCTTACGAATTCACGCGACAGTTTGGTCCAGACGCTACATAATTGAAACTGTGCAAACCTTGTGGTTTATGTGAACTCTGATTAAAGTAAATTGTGTTAGCTTAAAGCTAGGGAGAACTGAAGGCTTCCTAAATAAGAGTGTCAGCTCTTGTCCGAAAAAACCTTGGTTGTGGCATAATTAGTATCGCAAAGCTAGTGGGTGGCATAGATAGGGAAGGATTTAATAATTTTAGACAGACCAGGTGGTTGTTTTTTTTGGTTAACTCTGTGTCACATATGCATCACCCAGACTCAGGTGAGCGCTGTTCGTGTCATGGACAAAACCATGCTATAAGGCAAGGGTGCAAACTAGTTTATTATTTTGTACATAAGTTAAATACTAGCTACTTTTTCATGTAGCACACAAATCATTGGTAGCTTTATTTTTACACTGAAAGTTAAGGTTGATATGGGACATGTTCTACCCCAACTATGAATCTGCCATCACATTTTAAATTTACCTCCTCCTACAATGCAACATGGTTTTGCCAAGGTGCAAAGTTACTCCTTTTTTGCTTTACTTTCCTTAATGAATCAGGCCCAATGTATTTGCATTTTTTTACTTTACTATGAGTAGAGGTGACATTTTTAATACTATTCAGAGAAAATGAGTTGCATGTAGTTCTGAGGCTAACCATGCTGATCTTGTCACTAAGCCTAGCAAGCATCAAGACGTAGACACTGATTCCCAGCATAACCTCCTTTGTATGGAAATTTTTGGCTGGACAGTGCATGAAATTATGACTTGTCTCATCTACCATACTTCAGTGCAATGTGGAACATCAGGAAGCCACCTAGAGTCTAGTGGCCCCATGGCACATTTTAAGCAAGACACACCTGAATATGCTATCAAGCTGTTAGGCCCTTATACCTCCACTTTGTTAGAGTATGCACTGGGTCCTAACGGATGAGCAGCACCTCCCCTGCTGTACCTTAAAGGAGAGTGACGCCTCCAGTAAGAATCACAGATCACAAGCTGAGGGCCTGTAAAACACCTAAGTTGCTTGATCAGTCTCTCGAGTTTCTGATTCTCAAGAGTCTTCACCCCATTGAAATTCACTTAGGATAACATTAAATTACATTAGGCTATGCCTCCATTTAAATCATTTGTCCTACCTTACTTCCTTCTCCTTCTGGTCCTGTTGTCACAGTTGGACTGTCAGGCGTTCATAATAGCTCTAATGACACCAATATACTGCTGGAATTAAGTTTGCAATTTGGTACATGCCACAACTGTCTTTTTTATATTATAATGTGTTTATGATGTTACACAATCCTTTACTTCCTTTAAAATCATCTATCATTTCTAAATTGTGCTGTTGGTACTTACTTCTCCATGATGTTTTTAACATCCTGACAGATTATCTCTTCTTTCATGTCTCTGTTACACTACCTGGCATGAAGTCAAACTCCTTTCTCAGAATGTTGGCATTTATTTTACTATGCATCATAGGCAAGCAAAATGTTGCTTTACATTTATAATGAAGATGTTGGATCATTTAGCCAAAATCCTAATTAATATATATAAACACATTTAAAATTCCGCACTATTTGCAAGCACAAGTCAGTGACCTTTCTTTGAAGGCTATAGCCGTGCTGATAATTCAGAACTAAATTTAAAATCTGTACTTTGACCTGAATAGAGGGCTCAAGTCTGAAGGTCAATGCGTACTTGGTCATATCCTAGAGGGTTTCATTCATCTCACACAACACTAAGATCAGCATTTCTTCAAAAGATACAAGTCCTTTATGACTTTCCATTGCCAAGGCCCCATCCAGCCTTGAAGGCTCCATGACATAGATAATGATGGATTTTTGTTTGCTCATGAAGCAGCATAATCAAGCATATTTAAAGTACTATTGCAACTGGTGGGGACTTCCATTTTTAACTTGTGTAATGTGTAATGACTATTTCTTCCTAATTTGAAGTGTTTATAAAATATTGTGTGCTGTCACAAACGAACTAAGGTGAGACCACATTTTGTGCGCTAAAAGCAAGATGTTTTGTACACCTTGACACTTCAATAATCATTGAGTTACAAGACTGAGTAACAGAGCAAAGCGGAGAATGCTGACTGGCTTGACTCTGATTGGATTGAGTGTGGGAAAACTACTTTGATTGCCTTTTTGCATGTGGACCCTTTGTGGTCAGTGAATGAACTGCATTGTAAGTCAGGTCAACCCAATGCTTATCAATATGCATATTAATTAGCAATGCTGAAAGACAACATAAATACATATGATGCAAAGAACAAAACAATACAACCAAATTACTTTACAAAATGTATAATTTTACACACACAGACATATTTGAAACAGTGCTCGAGTAAGTTTGGAGTTACAGAACCTGGTTTTAAGTTTGGAGTAAAACAAAGAAAAGGAGCAAATTTGCACCTTGGCACAACCATGTTGCATTAGACAGGGAGAGGTAAATTTAAAATGTAGGGACATATTTATAGTTGGGATATGGCATGTTATAGGTCAACTTTATTTTCAGTGTTTTTTGTTTGTTTGTGGATTTTTTTTATGATGTTTTAAGTATATGTACTTATTCCAATTAACATTTATTGCCTTTACAGAGCCACTCTGTTTTTAGATGTCCATTCTCATAGTGTTTTGTCAGGAATAGTTAGTGTCGTCATTGATCAAATTTATTGATATTTATTTTGGCTTCAGTGCTGTATTTGCTTTGTTTTTAATTTTTCTTGTTTAGGATATGCAGTAATGTCCTTTGTACACAGCAGCGACACCCAGAGATCAATTTGTTTTAGGTATAATTAACCCACTAAACATTATATTCTGCATACATACAAGAGTGGAAAATGAACATCTCTTTGCTGGTGTTAATTGCAGTCCTTTACTGAAAACTTTGCCGTGATAACATGGAGATATAAAGGGTATATACCCTTTAACAATCCTTTCCATTAAACAGGCTGTAAAGCACTGCACAAGTTCAAGAGGGAGTTTCAAATAGGCTCATTGTAAAATGTGAGGGGATTTTTGAGTCAATGAGTCAGAAAGAAGACTCAGACAAGATTAAGTTTGTGAATGATCTTAATATCATCTAAATGACAAAATGAGAAGAATTATTGAGAAAACTGCCAATTAACATAGGTCAGACTATCCTGTCAGTACACTGCAACATTGACACCCTGTTCCCAGTTGCTACATGAAAGCATTGCCCCCCCATCCCTAATTATCCTTCAGGCTAAAGATCACCATATTAGTCTTTTCCTATAGTTACAATCTTGATTTTGTATTGTAGAAATGGCAATACTTCTGACCTTTGAGTAGAAGAGCAGAACAGATTGTCTTTTTAGACACAGAGACCCTGCAGCATACAATTAAAAAGGAACATGATGGTAAATTATTGAAATGTGTTGTTTCTGGTGTGCCTTTAAATAAAACCCTAATCATTAGCATTGGTATAACTTAATGTATTTCAGAAATATTCTTCTTTATATATTGATTTTATGTCAGGTCTGGACTTATATTATAGGGTGTTATTTGTAATGAGACATTAGGTTTAATTGGTAAAATTACATTATGTTTTATGTTCCCAACAATATTACTTTTTCATGTTATGATATTAGTGGATATGAATTCTATCCTTAAGTAATGAGGTACAGATCCTGGCAAAAAAATAAAATGTGAGTGTAATTCAAATAATATTATTTGCTTTGGGGATATCTTCAAGGGTTTCATAAGCTCATTTTTAAGTTCAAAAATATTAATAAAGTAGGAATATGTCATTGGCCTTTAAGAGAAGTCTTGATCTTGAAAAGAATATCAGAAAATAGATATGCCTCAATGGTTGTAGAGGCATCTACATGAACTTTAGAATGTTACTTTATATTGTACTGGGTATCAGCCACTTTGTCAAACTTCTGTTATGATTAGCTATCTGAATGCTATAGGATTTGTGATCCATTTTACAATTCATGGTGGGACTGCTTTTGATTCTGAAGTTGTGAAATATAGTTCACCACTTGTGATCATGTTCTATGTTCTTACAGTTGAACGACTCTGAACAGTTTCACTCTACATATGCATAAAGAGACTATAGTAAATCTAATCTGAAAATATAAACACATAGCTGTACATTTATAAACACTTTTCTAAAGGTAAATATATATAAAAGAAGGTATTGCACAGACAACCAATCAGATTATACTATCATTCTTGTCAATCTAGTAGTGTATAAAAAAATCTAAGCAATTATCTGATCATGTTCTTGAAAATACATTTTCCGTTTCTTTACATCAGTAATTCAGGACCTTGGTGAGCATCTCAATACAATAAAACACTTTTGCAAAGAACATGACAATATTTTCTCACAATCCTGGCAATAAGGAACATGTGCTAAAAATCTTATAATACTTTGTTAATTCAGGAGGATTAGTTATTTTTTACATTAAAAATAACATGTACTCATTGGAGTGTATTACTCCCAAATACTTTCAAAGACAACTTGCTCCCTAAGCCTACTCTAGAAATTGTTATATTTTGTTAGGAACTCCTTCAGTCAGCACGACAAAACCCGGAGTCTACTCCGAAGTCTGGTGTTCGCTGGAGCCCCTAGTGGTGGAGACAGACTTGGCTGCAGACAACGGAGGGTCGTGTAGTGTGCACTGACTGGGGAGAACCCTGAGGTAGCGAAGTAGACACAGCAATGAGAGATCCAGGCAAAAGGTCAAGTGCCAGCAGCAAGCAGCGATACCAGATAACGAGCCGAGGTCAGGGGTCACAGGCAATACAACGAGGTCCAGAAACAAGCCAGGGGTCATACACGGGAAATCTAAACTAGAATACAGAACAGGAGCAGGGAAACAGGAACAGGAGCCTAGCTACACAGGAAGCTATAACTGGCAATGAGGCTAAGTCCTCATTGCCTTAAATAGCAAGGAGAGCCAATAGGAGTCATAGTAATAAAACCCCTCCCACTGCATAATCACTGCCCCGAGGAAAATACTGGCAATCATAAGACAGCACCAATAAATAAAAATCAGAAAGACTCTCACCAGAGTCTACACCATAAGCATAAATAGCCCTACCTTTCCCTGCTGGTATGTGCCCGGGTGTCAGCCCGCTGGCCGGGTGCTGCGGCCTCCGGATTACAGCGTCCCGGTTGTTGCCTAGGCAACCGGGACGTCAGAGGCGGAAGTGACACCCCGGTCGTCATGGAGACAGCCGGGGCGTCTGGGAGAGCCGGAAGCGAGAGCCGCGGCTCGTAACATATTTCAGCTATATACAATTGAAATCGCAATCAGTAACTGTTATAGTAAACTTCCACATTTTTTGCTGGCATTCAGTCACCTCTTTTACAAGCTATCAGGCTTACATGTTCTGTGAACAGTAGATATATATCTCTTTAGAAACATAGAAAATTAGAATCTGATGATAGATAAGAACCACTTGGCCAATTTAATTTGTCTTTTTTATCCCTTTTAAATTCTTTCCATATCAGAACCTTTTTTTTTCAGATTTAGTATATCTTTGTTTCTATACCAAGCATTTTTAAATTCCCCCACTGTATTAGCCTGTACAACTTCTATTGGGAGTCTATCCCAGATACTTTCTACCCTTTTACTGGTGTAATTTTTCCACATATATCCCTCAAACCTACTACACTCCAGTTTTAAAGGATATCTTCTTGTCCCTTTATTAGGGTTCTGTTCAAAACCACTTCCTTAATTACAGCAATGGAGCCAGACACATGATATAAACGTTTTAAACTGTTTATTGCAGAAAAGTATAATCCAGATAAGGCAAAATAAACAGTAACAGTTCAGGCTGAATGGAACAATGGATTTCCAGATCTTGGCAAACAAGCAGTAAATAATAAAGAAATGCAGCAAATGACTTAACTATAACCAGTTTGTAGTAGAAGCCAGAAACATGCAGGTAATCCAGGAACAGAGAGACACATGAGTAGGCTAGGAACATCAATGACCAGCAAAGGATTCAGGAATAAGCAGGCATATATAGGCCACAGACCGGTGAGGATAATTAATTAGCAGTGCTAGTTAACCTCAAATCATAATAAGGGGTAAAATGCACACAAAGAAACAGGGCAGATCATAACAAAAATGCACACAAAGAAACAAGGCAGATCATAACATAGCCCCCCCATTATGTTGCAAGTTTTCAAATAAAAACAAAAACATGCCCCCCCCCTTTAAGGAGCGGATTCCAGACGCTCCATACATGCTCCTTTCAGGTTTTTCTCCTCTTCTTTTTCTTTTTATAAGATCTCCCTGGAGACACAATTGGGCTCTTCTCTAATGGAGTACAGACAAGACCCAATTCTTTAGAAGCAGAAGAATTGACAAGTTCATCCACTAACACTCTAGTATCCTCCAAGAATTCGCTTTCAGAGTCTGAGTCCCAGCCTAGAGTCAGAACAGGACTGTTCATTTTATGAGAAGATGGTGAAATGCCCATGAAGCCGGTAACCAAGGTTTTGTTGTTTGTGATTGTTCTTTTTATTTTTTGAAGATATAGGCTGACCAATGGAAGCAACGGACATCGATGACTTGTGAATAAGCAGAGGAGCTGAAACACAGGTCGGAATGGAAACGGAAGGACTATGACCAGGAAAATCAACTGTTGATGGAGAGTACTTCTTGCAAACAGCATTAACAAAGTCCATGGTATTATGAATAATGGGGTCATCGGAATTTAATAATGAGAAGGCCCAAGTTTGTGGCTCCCCTCTAAAACACATAATAATTGAACCCACTTGGTTAAACTGATCAACAAAATAATCTGGACATTCTTGAAACTGTTTCATGGAAAGTTCGAGTACCGTAACAAACTGTTTGATGTCTCCATCAAAGAGGACTGGAGGAGGATCTGATGACTCGGAAGAGGCTTTTGGGCGTTCAGACTCAATAGCAGACTCTGGAGAGTACCCAGCTTGTGCAGCAATCTCTGGAGAGTCCTCGGCTGGGACGCAGAGCAGAAGTCCCCGGCTGGGACTGCAAGTTGGGCACACCTGACGGGAAGCCCCGACTGGGCACAGCACTCCGACTGGATAACACTGTAAGATGCCTCAGAGCAGACAGCACTGTAAGGAGCCGCAGAGCAGACAGCACTGTGAGGAGCCGCAGAGCAGACAGCACTGTGAGGAGCCGCAGAGCAGACAGCACTGTGAGGAGCCGCAGAGCAGACAGCACTGTGAGGAGCCGCAGAGCAGACAGCACCAAGTGGTAACTCGCGCTGAACCGCATAGAGTGGCAACTCGGACTGAACCGCATAGAGTGGCAACTCGGGCTGACCCGCATGGACTGGCAACTCGGGCTGAACCGCATGGACTGGCAACTCGGGCTGAACCGCATGGACTGGTAACTCGGGCTGAACCGCATGGGACAGGGCCCTCTCTGGAGCAGACTGGAGGGACAGGGCCCTCTCTGGAGCAGACTGGAGGGACAGGGCTCTCTCTGGAGCAGACTGGAGGGACAGGGCCCCCTCTGGAGCAGACTGGAGGGACAGGGCCCCCTCTGGAGCAGACTGGAAGGGCAGCGCCCCCTCTGGAGTAGACTGGAAAGGCAGCGCCCCCTCTGGAGTAGACTGGAAGGGCAGCGCCCCCTCTGGAGCAGACTGGAAGGGCAGCGCCCCCTCTGGAGCAGACTGGAAGGGCAGCGCCCCCTCTGGAGCAGACTGGAAGGGCAGCGCCACCTCTGGAGCAGACTGGAAGGGCAGCGCCACCTCTGGAGCAGACTGTAGCTCTGGAACAACGACAGCAGCTTGTGACTCGGTACTAGAGGCAGCAGCTGAAGACTCGGAACTGGAGACAGTGGCTGAAGACTCGGAACCGGGCAGCACAGTGGCAGGAGACTCGGGTGCAACGGCTGCAGCAGGAGACTCGGGACCGGACACAGTGGCAGCAGGCTCAGGACCGGACACAGTGGCAGCAGGCTCAGGACCGGACACAGTGGCAGCAGGCTCAGGACCGGACACAGTGGCAGCAGGCTCCAAGCTGGAGGCAGATGATGTGTCCTCAGAGCTGGAGGCAGATGATGTGTCCTCAGAGCTGGAGGCAGATGATGTGACCTCAGAGCTGGAGGCAGATGATGTGACCTCAGAGCTGGAGGCAGAGGCTGGCACCTCGGGACAGGAGACAGAGGCTGGCACCTCGGGACAGGAGACAGAGGCTGGCACCTCAGGACAGGAGACAGAGGCTGGCACCTCGGGACAGGAGACAGAGGCTGACAGAGGCTGGCACCTCGGGACAGGAGACAGAGGCTGGCACCTCGGGACAGGAGACAGAGGCTTGGACCTCGGAACAGGAGACAGACTGGCACCTCGGAACAGGAGGCTGGAGCTGGCACCTCGGGACAGGCGGCTGGAGCCTCGGGACAGGCGGCTGGAGCTGGAGCTGGTGCCTCAGAACAGGAGGCTGGAGCTGGCGCCTCAGGACAGGCAGCTGGAGCTGGCGCCTCAGGACAGGCAGCTGGAGCTGGCGCCTCAGGACAGGCGGCTGGAGCTGGCGCCTTAGGACAGGCGGCTGGAGCTGGCGCCTCAGAGCTGGTAACTGGGGTTGGCAGTTTGGGTCTCATGCTAGGGAGCAGAATAGGTGAAGTGTAAACAAATCCAGAATGCGGAGAAGTAACAACAGAAGATGGTTTGGGAGACTGTCGTGGTCTGCGGAGAGGACAGGCTTGTAGGAAGTGTATATTACTTGCACAGTAGAGACACAGTTTGTTGGTTATTTTGTGCCGTCGCTCCGCTTCAGTCAGGTGGGGGCGTGGACCACCTGTGAACCAGGCATTTGTTACACTGTAGTTGTTAGTTAAATGCAAATTTGTCATAGAACTATTAAGAGGTGCTGGCAGCACAGTTTCAGCAGCAGACAGAGTTGGCTGAAGCAAATCAACAGTATTGGATTTCAGAGAAACAGATTCTGATAGTCTCCTGAGTGGGTCCAAAAGTATAGCAGAAAATTAAGCCAGCTGAGAGCGTAACAGAATTATGTTAGTTTGTAGACACTGAAGCAGAGGCTGTTCAGCCATTTGTAGAGCAGACATGTTTGCAGGGAGAAAACAAATGAAATCAATTGCAATGAGAGTTCCAGGTGAAATCTGAAGCAGGGTTTTTCCACGTGACTCTGAGGCTTTCTCTTTGGCTGGTCATTCTGTTAGGGTTCTGTTCAAAACCACTTCCTTAATTACAGCCATGGAGCCAGACACGTGATATAAACGTTTTAAACTGTTTATTGCAGAAAAGTATAATCCAGGTAAGGCAAAATAAACAGTAACAGTTCAGGCTGAATGGAACAATGGATTTCCAGATCTTGGCAAACAAGCAGTAAATAATAAAGAAATGCAGCAGATGACTTAACTATAACCAGTTTGTAGTAGCAGCCAGAAACATGCAGGTAATCCAGGAACAGAGAGACACATGAGTAGGCTAGGAACATCAATGGCCAGCAAAGGATTCAGGAATAAGCAGGCATATATAGGCCACAGACCGGTGAGGATAATTAATTAGTAGTGCTAGTTAACCCCTGATAGAGGAATGGCCGGACAGCAGCTCCTCTGGAGAATCACAGATACTGCAGGGTAATGTGCACACAGCGTAACAAGGCAAATCATAATACAGGGTAAAATGCACACAAAGAAACAGGGCAGATCATAACACCCTTTTCTTGAAGAATGCCTCCATCCTCTAATGTAGTAAAGCCTGTGATGTATTTGAAAGCTTCTATTATATCTCTCTGTTCCCTAATCTGCTCCTAGAAATGCATGTTTAGATGCTTTAGTTTTTCCAGATGTTTTGTGTTTTAAACCATGTATCGTTTATGTGCCTTTTTTTTATCTAATTTATTTATGTTCATCTAAAGAGATGTCCTTCAGCTGTCAACAGAGTATTCAAGGTAAGGTTGCACTAATGACCTATATTGGGGTACTACAACTATCTCCCTGCTACTTATTTCTCTCCCTATGCAATCTAGAATCTATATGGTTTTCCTCATTGCTCTTTTACATCATTTGCTTATCTTTAAGTAATCCTAAATAGTGACACCATATACATCTTTCCTCCTCAGCAGTTGATATGTTAGTGCTATTAATGCTATAATCCTCCTTTGGTTTTTTGAAACCTAAATGCACAATTTAGGTTTTTTGGCATTAAACTGCACTACCATCTGCAAAAGGGCATACTTTTACTTCAATATTTTGCCAATACAGATATTAGAGCTCTGGTCTAAGTACAGATCCCCACGGTACTCTCCTGGCAACTCTCCACAACTCTGAATGCGCACTATTTGCTACAAATTTCTGTCTATCCTTCAATCAGGCCCGGCGCTCCCATTAGGCAAGGTTAGGCACTTGCCTAGGGCGCCGGGCTCTGGAGGGCACCTGGAGGGCGCCACAGAATTCTAAAAGACTTTAAAACTGTGCAGCGACCGCTGACCATACCTGTCACGGCCGCCACACAGCATTCAGATGCACGGGGGAGGGGGGAAGAGGCTATTTTGTCACCGCCGCCTCTCTGCTCCATCTCCTCCCCTCCACTTACTAGTGTCAGTGAGTGGAGCGGAGGAGACGGAGCAGAGAGGCGGTGGTGGTGAGACAAGGTAAGGAGAGAAGGGCGGCGATTTTTGCGGTGGGGGTGGCGGCGATTTTTGCGGGGGGGGGCGCCGCTTTTTTAAAAATGCCTAGGGCGCCGTGGACCCTTGCACCGGCCCTGCCTTCACTCAACCACCTTTGAATCCAGTCCCATACATTCCAATTTATTTAGTAGTCATCAATGTGGGACATTGTTGTTGACCTTACTAAAATGTTGATTAAATACCTTTACAACCAGGTAAAACAACTTACAGATTTGTTGGACATGTTCTCCTACTGTTATATCCATGCTGATTGGGATCTTGTGAGGATTTAGATATTCTACTAATGTTTCTATTCTATTACCCATTAACTATGTCAGGCTCACTGGTCTGTAGTTGTGGGCCTCTTACTTTCATAATCCCTTTTTACCTATAGCCGGGCTCTTAACTGTAGTCACTTTCATTTTCATTCTTCTGTGAATACACAGCAAACATAATAATCAGGATGGCCTGCAGTACCCTAGCCTCTCCCAAAAAGACTCTGCTGCTCTATCTTTAGTCTTATTATTCATTTTTTTACCAAAGTATTGTACTTTTTCATTTTTCACACTGTTCCTGTAGTCCATTGAAGTTTTGCCACTCTGGCGAAGAAACCCTTACATATTTCTCCATTGCTACAAAGTCGTCTCTCCTAAAATGTAACACCATTTTGTTGTATAAGTCACTATTTGTCTTTTTACTATAAACCAAACTCCTTGATAAAGAGTGGAGCTTCGGTTTTACCTGAATTTACCTCAGATACATTTGTAAGTTTAAAGCTGCTTCTTTGTGAGTGGACTCCCTTACCAATTACTTGTGAGACGTTCCCCTAACGAGTTCAGCATGTTCCTACTAGTGGTGTACATGTAAAAGAGCCAATCCAGTCCACATGAGGTCACTTAAAGTCTCCCATGATAATGGCCTCTACTTCTAATGTAATTTTAGTTATTAGGTCCCTGTCTATTTTTCTTCCTGTACTATAGGTCAGTAGGTCACCACAGTGCAAAAAATAACATTTTCTTCAGTTTCAAAAAAATTATCACTATCACATATTATATCTCTATGTATAAATTAGCTTTTTGTGTTATATATCACATAGTTTTTAGAATCGACCCCACTTCTACTCAGGCACAAAAATGAACTTGTTCATGTATTAACTGTTTATAATGCAAGACACTCTGGGATGTCAAAAGGATTATTTAGACTTGTTGAAATAAATGGTGTAGCCCTCATTAGAGTCAAGATGGTGTAGCAATCACAGAAGTGCAATATCTCCGAGTCCCACAGGGAGAATGGATGGAAGAGACTATTACAGCTGTTGGGGAGAGCAAGTTGAAGGAAGAAGGAGAGTTGGATAGTGACAGTTAGACAGGGCCTGATTAAGTGTTCTAGCCTCCCTAGGCTAATAGACCGGTTGCTTCCCCCCTTCACACACACACACACACACACACACACACACACCAGTACAGTAAAATTCCACTTCTGGAAGCTTGGAGTCTTGTATTGAAAGTGTGCAAAAATTGTATTATGATGCAAAATGATAACAAACCCTGAATGATTCAAACACCAACACAACACTCCATTATGACCAAATTAAACAACCACCTAGTACAGGCATATATAGACAACAAAATATATAAAAAATATTTAGAATCATATACTAAAATCTATATTAGCCTCATCTGTCTAGTGTCCCCCAGCCATTTTTGTTAAATCTCACCAGAAATTTTATGACCCCCCCATCCATTTCATCACCCACCCAAACACTCATTTGATCACCCACACCTCCAGCCAAATGATCACCCCACCTTAATCAATTCATCACCTTTAACCAATTCATCACCCCTAGCCAATTCATTAACCATTTCCTCAGCCAATTCCTCACCCCTCCCTAGCCAATTTCTCACACCTCCATAGCCAATTTATCATCCCCCTGCAGCCAATTCATTAACCCCTCCTAGCCAGTTCACCATCCCCCTGCAGCCAAATGACTAACTCCCATAGCCAATTCATCATCCCTCTGCAGCAAATGAATCAACACTCTCTAGTCAATTCAGCATCCTTCCCTAGCCAATTTATTATCCCTCCTAGTCAATTCATCATTCCCATTGCAGCCAATTCATTAAAACCCTATAGCCAATGTATCATCCCATTGCGGACAATTCATCAACTCTCTCTAGCTAGTTTACCAACTCATTGCAGACAATTCATTAACCCCTCCTAGCCAATTCATCATCCCAGTGCAGCCAATTCATTAACGCCCCTCTAGCCAATTCAACAACCCATCATCTCCACCCTTCCTCCACAGCCAATGTATCACCTCCTCCTCTTCCCCCTGATTTAAAAACAGAACTTACCTTGCTGTCCTCTGGTCCTCTTCTCTTTAGGCTACGGTAATTATTGCTTCTTGACAGGCAGCTAACAGCAAATCCGATGCTGTAAGCTGCCCTGTCAGTGTGGGCTTGGTCTGTGTGCTTAGTGTGATCACGTGAGACCACACAAAGCAGCATACTGCAGCCGCTCTGGTAGAGCAGCTAACAGCAACAGATTTGATGTTAGTTGTCTGCCTCAGCCTGAATGAATTCAGTGAAAGTCAGAGCTGCCCCCTTGATACCAGGAGCAGCCCCAATAACACAGATCACTGGCATTTAAAACAAAAATAAATTTTTAAGTGTGCGCTGCACTGTGCTCCCCAGGACCCAGCGCCCAAGGCTGCAGCCTGATCAGCCTATTGGTTGATTCCATGTAGTTAGGAGTTGATGGAGAGTAACTGTGGCTGGGGAATGAAAAAAGTAGCTGGACCGAGAGAGCAGAACATTGTGCCTGTTGAGATCAAGCAAATATGATCAACACTGGAATAGCTCACAATCACTCAACTCCAAATATAAATACATCACTCTTGCCATTGAGTGATCATTCTTTAGGAAGAAAGCACTCTAAACACAAAGAGAGGAAACGGGAGAAGACCATGACTGAGGATACCTGTGAAGGTGTGCATGTCAGAGTTAAAGATAAGAGTTTTGCACAAACGATATAAATGATCAAGCTCTACCAGGTGTGGTGTATTAGAAAAGACTCACTATACTCTTTGAACGTGAATAGGAGAGAGGACTCCTCTTTTGGCATGAGCAATTACTTAATTTATTGCCTTCAAACAACATTACTTCTTTTACCAGACCAAGTCTAATGAGGATTGTGCTTCCCACTGACTTTGAATTATCAACTTTGGTCACAGTGATCCAGAATCATAACACCCTGGTGTATCATTTACATTGGAAAAGGAATTAAAAAATAGGGGTCATCTACATTTAAATTCAACTTTTAGTGATATCAAGATTGAGGCTGATACATCTAAGTCAGCATAATACAATTTCAAGTCAATTAGGAAGTGCGAACCACCAACATCAGATCAAGGGAAGGACTTTCTAATGGCATCATTGCTCTGCCTAAGGGATTACGTTCTACATAATTAAAGAGAGTTTTACATTAATTGCTAGAGATTGACAGAGGTAAATAATCATTCACAATCCACCATAAGTCCAATTAGTTTTACCAATAATTCAAGTGCCCAATGTTACTGCAGCAATGAAACTCAATTAATATGTATCATAAACTGTTATAAACCGTATTAGCTAGATAGGTATAACTGTAGATTGGACTGTAAGAATAAAATCTTTAAACCAGTACTGTTATCTTAATGTAATTAAACTATGTTTTGGAGGGTAAAGGTCAGATAAAGATAAGCATACAATTGCAGACACTTACAGGCATTTATTAAGAAAATCCATTCAGATAAGAGTGTATTGATACATTTCTACATTATCTCGTATTGTACGTATTCAAACTATGTAACAATTGTTGTACTCTCTGTTTTCATGTTTTTCATGCATGCAACTGTGTTACCATTTATACATACTTTGTTGATTAATAGAGGCATTCATTTGAAAAAAAAAAAAGACGTTCATTGTCTCAGAGTGATTTTTTTCTTCTCTCAATTTGAGTAGTTTGTTAAGTGTGTATTGTGTATAGATTGGGTCAGAGTGTCTTCCCAAGTCAACCCATGGTGGCAGGGCCAGATTAAGGGCCACATGGGTCTGGGGCTGAAATTTATAAAGGATTGTGAGAAGTGTCTTCCCACTGGAGGTGTGGCCACTGATGTGTGGGTGTGGCCAGCTGTGTGTAGGCATGGCCAGAACCATGGAGGGCATAGCTTGCACTTCCCTCCAGCCACTACATCTCCCTCCCATCTTCCCTTATATAACCAGCGCACCACTAACTGGTTCACGTAGCATGTATATAAAGTGAGGAGTGCAAATATGTCCCAGCTGCCCCTTATCCTGGGGCAAGTTCCTGGCACTTTTGTCACCACCAAACAATACAGGGTGGAGCCATGAGACTTTTACCCAATACAGAGAGAAAAATATGATTTTTATTGATACAGACAAACTGTACAGTTAATGTGTGAGAATGTGATCATCAGCTGTTGGTTATTTTCATACCTCTTAACACCTTAAATAGCCAAATGGCAATGTATAAGATTTATTACTTATACCTAATCTTTCTTCAAGTGTTCATACATCTAAGCAGCCTTCAAACCCTGGTGTCAGTGGTACCAGGGTATAATCTCCATTGAAAGTTGGTAATCTTGTTGTAAGAAAAGGAACTGATCCCTATGCTAATATTCACGGGCCAATCACAAATGTATATTATATTTTCACATATCCCCTGATGTCACACATCCCCTGGTGTCACATAATCCCTGTTAGGCCTATTGCCACATATCCCTTGTTGTCACACATCCCCTTGTGTCACATGTCCTGTTGAGCCTACTGTCACATATCCCTTGTTGGGACAATTCTCACATATCCCCTGATGTCACATATCCCCTGTTGGGCATGTTGTCACATATCCCCTGATGTCACATATCCCCTGTTGGGCCTACTTTCACATATCCCCTGTTGGGACTACTGTCACATATCCCCTGTTGGGCATGTTGTCACATATCCCCTGATGTCACATATCCCCTGATAGACCTGTTGTCACATATCCCCTGATGTCACATATCTCCTGTTAGACCTGATGTCACATATCTCCTGTTAGACCTGATGTTACATATCCTCTGATGTCACATATCCCTTGTTAGGCCTAAAGTCACATATCCCCTGATGTCACAAATCTCCTGTTGGGCCTGTTGTCACATATCGCCTGTTGTCACATATCCCCTGATGTCACATATCCCTTGTTAGGCCTATTGTTAAATAACCACTGATGTCTCATATCCCTTGATGGGTCTGATGTCTCATATTACATGTTAGGTGCCTGTTGTCACATATCCTCTGCTGTTGCATATTCCCTGTTGTGCTGGATGTCCCAAATCCCTTGTTGTCACATATCCCCTGTCAAAAATAAATTGTTCCTACCTGTTGTACTGATCGCCGGTGATCTCAGTCTGGGACTCGGTGGAAGTTTGTACAGCACGAGTCACTCAGCACGAGTCACACACATCCTCTGTAGGTACAGTCCCTATCCCAATCAACAACAGGCAGCCTCACAATTGGATGCATTTTGCTCTTCAAGGATGGGACCATGCCCCACCCCCGCAGGAAACAAGGGAAGCCACCAGCGGGCGGTCCACATAACCACTCCTCACTACTCATTGCCCAAAACCCCCTTCCCCTTGATTTTTTGTTTCTTTGTTTCTCCTCTTTGTTTGGGGGCAAGTCATTGGATTTGAACAGAAGGTAGATTTCTTTTTAATCAAAGCAGTTCTATCTGTATTCTGTAGTGAATTATTATCAGACAATACTTCCCCTTGTAGTTCTTCAAGAAAATATATCGCTTCTTGTTCTTGCGTATTAAAGGGGATCAGAGATGTTCCTTCTGAAATATTTCCCTGACTCAAGTGTCGAATATTATTCACCTCATCATCTAAATTTTCCTCTTGTTTTAACTGGAAAAATTTATATAAGAGTAATTTTCTCCCAAAAAGATGTAAATCCTTCCCAATCACAAATCTGTTCATATTCGCTGTGGAAGAAATTGATAAACCCTTTGAGAGTGCTGCCATTTGAGTTTGTGTAAGAATCTTATTAGAAAGATTGATAATTCATAATGAATTATCTTGTTCCTCTAGTACTTCTGTCTTCTGCGCTATCTCGGCTGATTGCCTTTCCAATTTCTTATTTCTCTGTTCTCATCATATATCCATTTCTACCTCCGGGTGTCTTAAACCTCTTCCTAAAAAATTACGTTGAGAGGATTGTATATCTCTACTTCCAATATGGCTTTCTAGTACCTCGCCATCTGATGTTTCAGCTTCAGATGTGGAATAGCCTAAGGTCATACTTATCTTAGTCACATGTCCTCTCCTTTGATTCCATCTGAATATATTATTCTGTTCGAAATCACTCTTCTCTCGATTTTCCTTCTCTTTTTTGTTATTGTTCAATGTCTGTTACCTTATTTTTATATTTTTCATATGTTTTTTTTAAATTTGTGAAGGTTCTCATATTTCTTTCATTTGTCCCCCAATTTAGTTATATCTGCAGTAAGTTGCTCCAATTCAATTTCATCATGTTTAATCAAAATTTTCATCAGGTCATATGAACATTTAAGTAAAATTTGTTCCCATTCCTCTTTTAGTAACTGTTTGGCTAACTCATATGGTGGATAGAACCTTGGTCTTAAGCCCCTCGGTACTAAATTTTGTTTCAAATAATTGTTAAAAGTAACTTTATTCCAGAAGGTTTTAGTTTCCTTAATTTACAGATGTTTCAGTCAATGAAATCTTCTGTCCAATGTTGATTAAGTGTTTCCGTGGGATGTGATAAACTAGAAAGGGTTTCTAATTTCTAGCCCCATTTTGTTCTGTCTCTGGCTTAAATCGTGTCTGATATTTAGAGTGGCATTCTAAGAGATAAACTCTCTATCTGAATATAGCTGCTTCCTAAGAAAGGACATACTATAGGAAATATCCTGAATGAAGCCTGCTATCAGTTTTATGGACAGAAGAACATAGACTATACAATTTTGTCTATAGTTATTTCAGATAGAGATTATGGGGTTTATGGAATCCTGATATAGGTTCAATTACAATTATTGCTCTCTTTGCATTTATTGGGCATAACTCCCTCAGATTATATAAGAGATTGTAGTGGTGCAGACAGCAGTTTTAAATTCACATATTTTTGTACTTGCACTGTGTACTATATTTAGAGATGGGAGGGTCCGGTTCCCCGAGAACCGAACCCACCCGAACTTTGGGTATCTGAGTACCGAGCTGAGTAGCTCGGTACTCTCCCGCCCGCTCCGAATGCAAATCGAGGCCGAACGTCATTGTGACGTCGTCGGATCTCGGGGCTCGGTTCTCGCGATACTTCAAGATTATAAATACACGCCTCCACAGCAATCCATCGCCATTTGACAGAGGGAGAGAGCAGGGTGTAGTCACAGGCTGATTAGAGCAGGGACAGAGAATACAATATTCTTATTCCAATTGCTGTAACAAAAATCGCTAGAGAAGAGAGGAGGATAGAGGTTTATTTTATTTTTGTAATATTTGGCACTCCCCAGTGCTTTTGGGGTGTTCCCCATAATTGTGCATGAATATTTCTGGCTGTCAAGAGTCATATCTGTCAGCAGTATCTACCAAATAATTTTTAGCACTCCTCAGTGCTTTTGGGGTGTCCTCCCTAATTGTGCATTAATCTTTCTGGCTGTCAAAATTACTGTCAGCAGTATCTACCAAATAATTTTTAGCACTCCCCAGTGCTTTTGGGGTGTCCCTCATAATTGTGCATAAATCTTTCTGGCTGTCAAAATTACTCTCTGTCAGCACTAGTATCTACCAAATAATTTTTAGCACTCCCCAGTGCTTTTGGGGTGTCCCTCATAATTGTGCATAAATCTTTCTGGCTGTCAAAATTACTATCTGTCAGCAGTATCTACCAAATAATTTTTAGCACTCCCCAGTGCTTTTGGGGTGTCCCTCATAATTGTGCATAAATATTTCTGGCTGTCAAAAGTCATATTTGTCAGCATTATCTTACCAAATAATTTTACCACTACAAGTGCTTTGCGCTCAGAATGGATTCAAAGCAATCCACATATGATCAGAATGAGCAACCAGGTTCTGTCACAAGTCCTGATGTTAGTGTTCCCAGTACGTCATCTGGGCAAGGCGATGTCAAACTACACAGTGTTTCGAAATCAGTCCAAAGAACAAAAACCCCCAAAAAATTTACTGTGTTGAAGCGAAAAAGAAGTGTTACTGAGCAAAAGTTAAGTGCCGATAAAAAAAAAATTGCCAGCATGCCATTCTACACACGCAGCGGCAAAGAGAGAATGAGGCCTTTACCTTTGGCTATTAGTGGCAGATCCAAAAATGTTACCGAGCCTACAAGTGGTGCACAACTACTGTTACGCGTCAAAGCCGAGCTGCAAGATAACAGTAAAGCATTAGAGGATAATGTTTACTCTGAATCCGAAATGACACCAATCCCTGTGGAGAGTCCATCCAACAGTGGGATGTCTAATCGTGAGTATTCTGTTAGTGTACCCATAAAGAAGGGCCCTTTCAGCAGTTCTGCTGTTGTGTGCCTGAACAGCCCGAGTGTAGCCGGTGATACACCAAGTGAGGATAACACTTTGGAAATAGAAGAGGATGAGGGGGAGATTTGTGGAGGTGACGAGGGCGCTAATGAGGATGTTGATGATTATGATGCAGACAGAAATCGAATTGCCTTTCTCAATTTCTATTTATATACTAGATTATATAATGGCTGAATAGTTTTCTATTTTACTCCTAGTGGAGAGGGGATCTGATGCAGACAGATACCAAACTGCCTTTGTCCATTTCTTTCTATATTCAAATTTCTAGTTCTACAGTCTATGCAGGCTGCTTTTTTTTTCTATTTTACTACAAGTGGATGGGGGGGGGGGGTCTGATGCAGACAGATACCAAACTGCCTTTGTCCATTTCTTTGTATATTCAAATTTCTAGTTCTACAGTCTATGCAGGCTGCTTTTTTTTTCTATTTTACTACAAGTGGGTGGGAGGGGGGGTCTGATGCAGACAGATACCAAACTGCCTTTGTCCATTTCTTTGTATACTCGAATTTCTAGTTCCACAGTCTGTGCAGGCTGCTTTTTTTTCTATTTCACTACAAGTGGACGGCGGGGGGGCATAGATAGCCACCAAACTACCGTGGTCCATTTAATTTTACTTTCTAGTTCCACAGTCTGTGCAGGCTGCTTTTTTTTTTTTGAGGATAACACTTTGGAAATAGGAGAGGATGAGGGGGAGATTTGTGGAGGTGACGAGGGCGCTAATGAGGATGTTGATGATTTTGATGCAGACAGATATCGAATTGCCTTTCTCAATTTCTATTTATATTCTAGATTATATAACGGCTGAATAGTTTTCTATTTTACTCCTAGTGGAGAGGGGATCTGATGCAGACAGATACCAAACTGCCTTTGTCCATTTCTTTCTATATTCAAATTTCTAGTTCTACAGTCTATGCAGGCTGCTTTTTTTCTATTTTACTACAAGTGGATGGGGGGGGGGTCTGATGCAGACAGATACCAAACTGCCTTTGTCCATTTCTTTGTATATTCAAATTTCTAGTTCTACAGTCTATGCAGGCTGCCTTTTTTTCTATTTTACTACAAGTGGGTGGGAGGGGGGGTCTGATGCAGACAGATACCAAGCTGCCTTTGTCCATTTCTTTGTATATTCGAATTTCTAGTTCCACAGTCTGTGTAGGCTGCTTTTTTTTCTATTTCACTACAAGTGGAGGGCGGGGGGGGGGGCATAGATAGCCACCAAACTAGCGTGGTCCATTTAATTTTACTTTCTAGTTCCACAGTCTGTGCATGCTGCTTTTTTTATATTCAACTACAAGTGGAGGGCGGGGGGGTCATAGATAGCCACCAAACTACCGTGGTCCATTTAATTTTACTTTCTTGTTCCACAGTCTGTGCAGGCTGCTTTTTTTATATTCAACTACAAGTGGAGGGCGGGGGGGGGGGGGGTCATAGATAGCCACCAAACTACCGTGGTCCATTTAATTTTACTTTCTAGTTCCACAGTCTGTGCAGGCTGCTTTTTTAATATTCAACTAAAAGTGGAGTGTGTAATATACACCCAAACACGATGGCTACATTGCCAATAATCAAAGATGGAGGAGGTAGACAACCAGGTTTGCCTGTATAAATTGCAGACAAGTGTTCGAATTAAGGATGGCCTACCAGGGATTAAACTGTTTTTTTCATAATTTATTAGCTTTAGAATTACCTCACTTATCTAAGAAACTGGTGGAGCACTAAATTAGGTTATTTTAGACTAAAAAAATGGTATTTTTTTCAAAAATAGCAAAACCAAACCAAACAAAACCAAAACCAAAACACGAAGGTAATCCAGATCCAAAACCGAATACAAAACCAAAACATGGGGGTCAGTGACCATCTCTAATTATATTTCACAATTTTAACATTGGATTTTAACTTATACTCAATAAAGGTTATATTTTAATTTAGAAACTCCCCATAATTTATGTTACTATATTTTAGAGTTGATAGTGCAGCTTGATTAACAAACTTTTCCCTTTCTCTGCGATGTCTGAGACTTTGCTCGTCCCTATTTCAATACAAGCTCCACTTTGTCGCCAGCTAAGTGTAAGATCTAAGTTCCTGCAGATACGGAGGTGTGTTTTGATGAATGTGAATATTTACCCTATGTGTTTCACCCTCACAAATTTAGGCTTCCTCAGAGATAGGATGTTGTATACTTGGCAGTGGGTGGGATAGATATTTGAAGTCATTGCTTTCATGAAAATACATGGTACAATTCCATAGTAACATAGTCGGTGGTAGTCCCTTTAACAGTGCTGATAACAGCGACAGAGACTACCACAAACGGAAAAAACAAAAATGACTTCCTCGACTTAGAATAAATGATGACTGACCTTAAGAATGACACAACAAGTCCCCGACAGTGTCATAACAAATCACGATCACCAGCAAGAACGGCATGTTCTTTGGACGTCATTTTAAATTGCGACCTCTCTATGACTATTTTTAAAGCGCCAATGCCGCTTCTCATCAGACCTAACTGTCACACTTCTTACTGGTGATCGTGATTTGTTATGACACTGTCGATAACACCAGCTCTGCAATTTCGTACCCCGCCCAACATAGTATCTAGCACATGCATATTGGCAATTTATTCCATCTTGAATTTGAGCACATATTATTGTTCAAAAAAGTATAATAATTTAAATATATAGCAAATATCTTCCAATAGGACTCGAAACACTTTATATTTATTCTATTGAATCATTCACATCAGTCTCTGCCCCAGTGGTGCTTACAGTCTAAATTCCCTACTAGTCACACACGTATTTTGTTAGAAGCCAATTAACCTATCAGTATGTTTTTTGGCTGTGTGGGAGGAACCCCATGCAAACACTAGGAGAACAAATAAACTCCACATAGATAGGGACTTGGTGGGAATTGATCCCATGACCCTGGCTCTGTGAGGCTGTAGTGCTAATCAGCAATGCTGATATTGATCATACATGCGCAAATGCAAATAAGTATAAATAATTCACAGTGAATTGTAATTAGACATGTAATATATACTCTTTATTGGTAATGACTGGTTAGTATTATTCTTATGCTGGTGGTCTGTTTCTTGAATAACATCATCATCATCATCTTCGCTGTACTATATTGTGCCTATTATTCTAATTAATTGCCTTTTATGTATCTATTTTCCTTGAATGTTTATTTGTTGAATTAACATTCTTAGCTTAATCTAACATAATTGGTTTAGGCTTCCCAAACTATAATGTTACTGCTAGTGTTCATTCAAAGTTAATATGAAAAATAGTTGAAAAACCACTAGTAGGCATTGGTTGTATCTCTTTTATTTTTATTTATTGCTTTGAGTTTGGAGGACTTTATGGATTTAAGATTAATCACGCAAAGTGTAAGGCATTAACAATAGTTTTACTGATAAACCTCCCTTTTTGGTTTCAAGCGATAAAATAATTTTCTGAAATATTTAAGATTAAAAGTCTAGCTCTATTTTTATATTATATCCATATTTTCCTATCAATAAAATCCCTTTGCCATTTATGTGATGGGTCATTATTCAGTACTTACAATACGTCCTTTTTTAGGAGAATTCATTCAGTGAAAATGATGTCCTCATCTAGAATTTTATATTCACATAGATCATCTCCATACCAGTCAAATCCATTCAAAAAGAAAGATCTGCAATCTGAAATTGTAGGAATTGGAAAAAGAACCTCTCAATCTAACTTGACAAATCAAGATTTTGTTTTACAACTAACTCATACTATGGAAGATTTGCTTGGGTTATACAGGAAGACGTCAGTAGTAAGTAGATGGACAGGCATTAAGAAAACTTTGCTATCCCTGGTTTTAATTTATGACCTCGTATGGTTTTTATAAAGGATCCAAATCCCCATACACATTTTGTACCTCTGTCTTCATAAAAACCCTGCCCCCTGATCTACACAGTGATACACAAAATGGAAGTTGCTCAAAATGTGCAGGGGGATTTTTGTGCGTTTTTTGTGTATTTCTAGTAATCTATACTGCCAACATTTGGAAAAAAAATAATTTTCCAGGAGCCTCTGCTGATATATATATAACCCACAAAAGGTGTTCCTTTAAACTAACCAATTATTTAATTTTCCCGTCTCTTACAATTATTGAGTAGTTATTCTGTATTTGGTCATTCATGTGAGTTTAAAACGTTAGGATGTCTAGCCTACTTTCATTGTATTTTGCATGAGTTACTTCAATAAAAATTATATTGCATGAAGAAAGCATCTAATACACACTTATTGATACACACCAAAAATGTTTTAAAACTTTTTAAATAAAGTCATTCTTGTTTTATGGTTTTCAAGTAGGCTTAAATGCCAATTAATCCAGAAGTAACCTCTATATACATTTGTTTAAAAAGAATGATGTGTATAAAATCTTTTTACCTGACATTTTAACATTACCATTAAACTCTTTTAGCTTTCTTATGAAATAGATTTTATAATGGCTGATAGACAAGATTCTTGAGGACCGCCCTGTTGAGCACTAGGCTATTATGCTAGTTGACATACTATTAAATGGGCATTTGGGTACTATTCTGGAGATTAGGCTAATTTGCCTGAACTATTATGCTGTTCTTTGGATTATTATGCTGTGCATTAGGTAATCATACTTATCCTGGGCACTAAGCTTATATAGTGCATCACGGACTATTATAGTAACTTATGAGGAAGGAGAGGCAGAACACAAGAGGAATATGAGCTTGCCTGTGAGTCCTGCTTAAACAAGGAGAGTGAGTACAGAGGAGGGAGGACTTGCAGATGGAAGTTGCCATAGGAAGAGCTACCATTTTAGAGCCGCTGTCTGTCCTACAGAGGGATGCCAGAAGGGATCCTGTCACAGAGAGAGTTGCCAAAGAGAGATATGGCACAGAGCGTGTTGCCATAGAGAGGTTGCCAGAGTGAGAGTTGCCATTATCATTGGGTTGTCTACCAGAGAGAAGGCTGCCAGAGAGGGATCTGCCAGAGGGATATCTGCCACTATAAGAGAGAAAGCTGCCAGAAAGAGAGATGACAGTTTCACAATAAAAGCTGCCAGAGGGAGATCTGACAGAATGCTATCCAGACACACCCTACTCAGAAGTAGTTCAGAATTAGTCCAGGTATCCTGAGGGATTCAGGATCCAGTCCAGGTTGGCAGAGCGACTCCATACCCAATCCTAGTGTGCAGTCAGTCCAGATTTAGTCCAGGTGTTCAGAGGCAGTCCAGATTCAGTCCAGGGGGTAAACGTATTAAAAAGCAATTTTGAAAATCATGGATATTCTGCAACTGACAGCTAATTTAAAAAACGGCAGTGTGCTTAAAGGCAAATCTTGTATGCACACGTATAGCATGTCATTGCTGATTGTCATGCTCATATATTCATCTTAATGTTAATCTTTTGTTCCAAGTTTTCTTATTGTCATTTAGTGTGCAATCTTACATTCTTCTCAAACCATAACCTAAGCCACTTTTAATTACCTGAGGGATAGTGGTTAGCCATTGATTTGCTGGCATGGACTTTTAGGCATATTAATAAAAGTGACAAGTTGCTTGTCCCTGTCATCTGGTTTGTCTGCAAGTGATCTCCAGTTAATTCCTTTGAGTCAGGCAAGGGTTCCCCTATTTAATTCCTGTTAGAAATTGCTAAGAGCTATAATCCTGAAGTGTAAGGGCTGACTCAGTTGGAGGCACTGTGTCAGAGAAGAGGTAAGAGCTATCCAAAACTATAAATAACACAACCAGGGGCTACACAAACAAAAATTAAGCTAAAGTATTGCAAAAATGTAGAAAATAGCTGTAAAATTTGAAGCACATATTTTTTTGTTTTTTAGTTTGCTTAAATTAATAATGTACATATTGTTGGGATTGGAGGGTAAGTCCACCTTTCATACCATAACTTTATAAATCCTGGTACCTCTATACCTTGGTACCTGGTACCTCTACACCTGCCACATCATCCAGTAACAGCATTACATTTGAGACAATGGTAGAAAATGGTATTGGCTTTATAAACATAATAAACATAATTTATATATATAATTTATCAATCCCAGCGTATCAGACCTGTAAATGCATTATATCGCAGAACAGTATTGATGCTCTTTTGTAATATACCTGGATTTGGCCTCAAGATTGTGACTACTATGAAATGTGAAAAGATGTTTATCATGATATGCCAGGTGAAGAAACAAAGTTTAATTTTATGGAACAATATAGTTAAATGTACAGGAAGGGATGCAGTTTGCATATATTTGAAGGGTTGCTTACTTTACTGGACCTCAGTGCGCTTTAAAAATTCACAGTTGAGTCAGAAAAATATTGCATTGAATCTGATTCTTGGCCATAAAGAGTACAATGCTCCAAATTAACAATACATAACTAATAGGGAAGCTTCTCCCGAGAATAATCAGTGCTTTTAATGTACACACAACAATAATGCAGTAAACTTTTATCAGGATGACACTAGACGATCCTCGCTCTAGCTTGACACAGTTCCCCTACCTGGTCACCGCCCACTAGAACAAACAGGGCCTTAGTCATTAAGGAAAGTAAGGCACAAAAAGGAGTATATATTCTCGGGGACAAACCATGTAACAATGCAAGGGGTGCAAATTAGTTTATTATTTTGCACATAGCTTAAATACTGGCTGTTTTTTAATCTAGCACACAAATACTTGATGGCTATATTTTTGCACTAAAATTTAAAGTTGATCTAGGACATGCCCTACACCAACTATAAATCTGTCCCCACATTTTAAATTTACCACCCCCTCCAATGCAACATGGTTTTGCCCAGGAGCAAAGTTATTCCTTTCTTATGCTTTCTCTCCTTAAAGACTCAGTGTTATCCTCTACCCAAGCACTACAAACCAATCGCAGAAAGCAACAAATCATTTACACTCATGTGGTATAATTGTGTGTTTGTGTGCTGCAAGAGAAAACCAGAGAGAATTTAACCCTGTCTGCAGCCTGCGCGTGCAGACAACTTCAGTCTTTACCTATCCCTCTGTAGGAAAGGTGTGAAAAATAAGCCTCGTTATCACATACCACTCCCTTTTAGCGTCGCCAACCTCGGTGATATGGACACTGCAGAGAACGCATCTCGTCGAGAAAGGGCATCTGCAAGACTCCCTGGCCTATCCACAACTGGGAAATGGTAAGACTGGAGCACTAGGAATCACAGAGTTACCCGGGCATTCACTTCCTTATTCCTATGCATCCATTTTTAATGGTGCATGACCAGTGATCAATGTGAATTCTCTACCCAGGTAGTATCCGAGAGCGTTGGTGGTTCACTTGATTGCTAAGCACTCCTGTTCCTCCATGGAGTATTTCTTCTCTCTTGGCAGAAATTTGTGGCTCAGAGAGATCAAAATCCCATCAAAACTCTGTGAGAGCAAAGCACCCGAACCCACTCCAGATGAATTCGTTTGGAGATACAATCTACTGCTGAAGTCCGGTGCTTGGAGTATAGGTGGTGAACACAGAGCTACTCAAAGACCCTGCCAGACAGCCTCCGCTACATCCAACCAGAACAACTTCTCTGGAGAAGCCTTTTTAAGGACCTCAATAAGAGGAGCAGTTCTAGTGTCAAAATTTGCCATGAACCAGTTATAGTAACCTACTAGACCCAAGAAAGTTCTCAGTTGGGTTTTCTATATCAGTTTAGGCCAGTCTCTGACAGCCTTCACTTTGTCCAGGTGGTTGGAGCCCCGTGAAGCCCAAAAGACATTACCTTATACCAGTGGTTCCCAAACTTTTGCAGTTCGCGGCACCCTTAGAGTCTTCATAATTTTTTCAAGGCACCCCTCCAAAATAAATACCGTGCAGTCCCATTTTGTAAGTGGTCAAAAAAACGTAATAATTATTTAAGTCAGGACAAATACATATTTAGTTGTATGCAAAATAATACACATAAATCCAAGGGAAAAGAATATTTTTATATATTTTTTTCAATTACATTTCTGTCAAAGAATAATTTACAGCTAACTCACGCTGTGCCCCTTCATCCACACACTTTGCCCCCTTCATCCACACACTGTGCCCCCTTCATCCACACACACTTTGCCCCATTCATCTTCACACACTCTGTGCCCTCCTTCATCTCCACACACTCTGTGCCTTTATTCATCTCCACACACTCTGTGCCGTCCTTCATCTCCACACACTCTGTGCCCTCCTTCATCTCCACACACTCTGCGCCCCCTGCATCGTCGCTCTGCCCCCTCCTTCATTCTTTTGCCCCTCCATTGCTGTTTCCTATCACCATTCCTCTCCATTACTTTACTTACCATACTTGACCTTCTTTCTTCTATTGCTTCTGACTTTTCTTCTGTTTTCTCACCAATTTGGCGGTCCCAGCATCCTCTCTCCTGCCGCTTTTCACTGAATCTCGGGCGTGATGACATTCAGTGAGAAGTGAGGAGGGAGGAGGATGCTGAGTCCCGGGCGCCGCTGGATTGGTAATTTTTTTTTTGTTTGTTTATTTTTGTGTTCTTTTTTTTAATCTTTGGGAAACGTGGCCTTATACTGAAATAACCCATATGGGGTTAAAAAGGCTACCTTAGCCTGGGCAGATGGTGTTAGGGGAATCTTCCAGTAACCTTTGTTCAGATTTAATGTGTGGTAAGGTACTGACTGTTGGCCAAGGTTAACAATAGCTCATCAATTTTTGGCATTGGGTATGTGTCGAATTGGAAAATTTTGTTTAGTTTTGTAAAATCATTGCAGAAATGAATACCCTCGTTTATCTTGGTTACTAACACAAAGGGGCTATTCCAGTTGCTATTGAATTTCTCAATTACATCGGGAACCAACATTTTTGTTAGTTTTCTGTCGGAACAGCTATATGCCTAGCTTCAGGAAAGCAGTATGATCTTACTCTCACTACCACCCCTGGAGGTGCAACTATATTTTGTTCTAGAGAGTGATTTGTCCAGGTACCTCAGAAAACACATCAAGGTTCCTCTGAACCATTCCTCAGTCTGTCATCTATGCTCTGGTGATAGATTGTCCCTTATTGGAACTTTGGTTTCCTGCACCACTGCATTTATTAATGCAACTTGTGTCTCCTCCCTTTCATGCCATGGTTTCAACAAGTTGACATGATAAGTCTGGGTTGGATTTAGTCTTGCTTGCACTTAGTAACTGGGGCACAAATGGGATCATATTGGGGTCTTTAGGACCCTATTGCTCCCAGTCCTCCTTGAGAACATCCAAAATGTATGGCTCTATGTCATACAACAATTCGAAGGGCTAAACACTGTGGACCCATGAGCCACCTCTCTCCCTGCGAACATTAAATAGGATAACAACACATCCCAGTCCCACTTTTCCTCCTCTACTGCCTTTCTCACCATATGCTTGAGAGACCTATTAAAACATTCCACTAATCCATCAGTCTGCCGGAGATATACTGATGTGTGCAACTTTTCTATCCTTAACAACCGACACAGCTCTTTCATGAGACAGGACATAAAAGGAAAAAAATCATATAATAGTGTAATTCTATAAAAATATAATATAATTCATCAACAATGACCATGTTTATAATGTGAGTGAATCTGTGATAATAATTCTTTGTTTCACCTTATTGTGACATTCATGCAGAACCTCAGTGATACCACCCCCTACTGGTAGAAAACCTACCAGAGGTGTTCATTTCATTGAGAATTATTGGAAAAGATTTTTTGTCTCCACAGATCTTTTCTTTTCCCATGTGGTTGTTCCTCATATCATGGAATAAGATGGAGAAAAAATGGATCTAGCATAATACCATTTGGATTGTATATGTATTTTGTCAGGCTCCGTCTTCACTTGTCCACCTCTCAGCGGGGACGGACGCCTTCCTCTGCCCTGCATGATTGCATCTCATTGCCAGGCAACAAGACACTACTGTTGGGTTCCCCTTCTGCCAGTCGACCAGCTCCTGTCCACATGTGTGCCCATTGCTAGGCAATGAGACGCCCTTCTGCTCAGCATTTTGGTGGTCATTGACGTCACTGATCGCCCCCTTTAGCCTCTGTTTAAGGTTCAGCGTGTAGCTGCCAAAGTATTAGGTCGTAACCTGCTCCAGCACCTGTCTCCTGGTTCTTGACACCTGCTTGGCTTGGTTACTGCGTTTATTACTGATCTGGCTTGTTCGCTATCCTTTGTCTGCTGACTTGAGTACTGATTGATACCTGTTACCGACCCTGCTTGTTCACTACTCTTTTCACCGCCCACCTCATTAGCAACTGACTTGGAGGGCCGTGACCTGCATGCTCCTTGCAGCTGAGCCCGTACTCCCTCACAGGAGTCCCTGGTGAAGACCTGGAGCCTGTTTAGGACCCTATTGCTCCCAGCCCTCCTTGAGAACATCTAGCTCAGTAGCGCTAACTGCTTGTAGATGCCAGCCATCTCATCCGAGTTATACGTGACATATTTTTATTCATATAAAAATATATTATTTTTCAAAACTTCCTTCAAATACATAGAAGTGCAAGTGCTCCTACCAGAATCTGGGAATCAGTCACAGTATCTCAAATAGATGTTGTTTTTCCCAGGATGGATGAGAGTCGGTCTCTGAATCCAGTTTGATGACACAAAAAACGGTAGGCAAGCTCTTAGAAGTCTGTTTCACATCCTCCAATGCGTTTCAACCAGATACAAGGCCTTTATCAAAGTGAATCCATTTATATCTTTGGAATACCGGGTGGCATAATTCACTATGACCAGCATGTACTGATGGCCACGGGACAATTTATCTAATGGACTTACAAAATTCATACCAATACACTCAAATGGAGTCTGCACAACAGAAATGTTCAGCAAAACTTCTTTATGACCTTGTATACCCCTGGACAATAAAACCTGAGCAATACAAGCTCTCAGGCTTTATCTTCTCTCAAGTGTCCCCCACACAGATGTGTATGTGCATCTTTATGTTCATGGCTCTGTGGCGCCATTCAATTTTACTTTGAACTTTAGCAATTCTATACATCAAATCATTCTTCACAATATAATAGGCAATACGTTCTCTTGGCTTGTCGACCATCTCTATTCCATTTATCTCAGTGACATTTTTGTAGACATTCGCTAAGGTAGCATTTTCAATTTGGTCTGCGTGAAATCTCTCAGTAGAAACAAGTTAGATACAACTGACCAATCTGAGCCCTCTTTGGGAGGCATGCCACCTTCACTCGAGGTCTCACCAACAAATGAAGGCATGAACTGATTTGGCATTGAAACTTGCACAGTTTGCCTTTGTCTTTTCCCCATCCTTTAAGCTGGTGGAGGTGTTTTCTGTCTAACAGTACCCTGATTCAGATTTTGTGGCAAAGCATGACATTTTCTATTCTTTTTTCTCACGCTGGTCTGTCACGGCTGGTGCTTTACTTGCCGAGGTGTCCGACTGGACTCTCTCCTGGAGGATCTGTTTGAACAGTGGTAAGTCTCTGCCAAGTGTTAAAGGGTAAAGCAGTTTTTGGGCAACTGCCACTATTATTTGGCCGTTTGTCCATTTACAGTAACAGCAGTCCCATGTACACAGAGATGTTTCACTTTGGGCAATTTGCGTGTCAGAACCTTTGGCAATATGGAGCTAGAAACCAAGGTCAGTTCACTACCCAAATGTACCAAAGTCAGCATCATATGGTGATTCACAAAATCTGCTACATAGAATAAGCAGGACTTTCCCATAACTGGACTCATAGTACAGTATTCGGATAGGTTGGTTCTATGTGCCAATGAACAATCCATAGGTTCAACTAACATTTTCACTGTGCCTGCAGATGTCAAGGGTCTTTGCACTCAAAGCATATTGGACCTAAAGCAGGTCTAAACCTCACTCTCTTTATACAAGGTTTTGGCTGAGGCATAAACTTTGGAGTGGGCAACAGAGGTTTGGGCATAAGCTGCAAGGCACTGTATTCCTCTACTGCAATGGCCAATTCGTCATACGTTTGGGGTCCACCTGCAGTCCCCACTTTTGGAGTCCATGATCCATACCTTGGATACAATGATCAATAGGCAGGATTTCAATCATTCTGACAACAGTGTTCCTCTCTGACTGCAACCACTGTTTAAATGCTTTCCACATTTCAGCAAGCTGAGCACGAGCTGGCAAATCGTCTGACAGTCTACAGTCATGATACTCCAATACTCGTCAAGATGGAGGTTTGCAGCTGCTCATGGTTTTCAGCCTGGTCCTCGTCCAGGTCTCTGAGCTGAGCTACCCCCAAAAGATAGGGAGCTAGATGTTCAGCCCAACTCTCAGGTGGGAATTTGGCTCAAGTGACAGCACCTTCAAACACTTCCAGATATGCTTTCACATCATCGTCAGAAGTTAGTTTCTGCAGTGTGGGTGAGTTGGAGCCTCCCTGTCTTCTCTCCCCTGAGCAATCTCCTCGTGGTTAAGACGGGTATTTTCCTCCTGTGCTGCTGACACTTTCACCAAGACTTAATATATATTCCATTTTTACAGAAATTTGGGGTGGGAAGCGGAATGTTGCTTCCAGTAGCATTCGCAGGCCAATAACAAAACTTCTGTGCACTGGGTTTTTGTGGACCACACCCAACTCACTGAATCAGCAGATGTGACACTACAATAAGCAGCAATTTTTAAAACATTTGCTTATTTTACAAAAAAACAAGTGCTGAACAGTTCACAATGATATATCTTTTGTCAGTAGCTGTCCCTCTTCCACTCAGGGATGGCCACCTTCTGTCGTCTCGGGGTCTTCCGGCTATTACGCCGACTCTGGGGTGCATATGCACGCTCCATTACTAGGCAATGGGATGTGCATGTGCTACATCGGTGTCCCATGGCGCTGCAGGATCAGCAGGATCCACTTACTATTTAAGGAGGTCTCTCCTCTCCTGGGTCCCCCTGCTCCAGCAATATTTCCTATTGTTATTGTATTGAAAAACTGTGTATGACCTTGGCTTGTTGCTGACCTGCTTCTGATTATTCCTGGTTCTGTTTGCCTTCCTGTGTTTGACCCTGCTTCCTTTGACTACTCTCTTGGATCTTCCTGTGTACTGTGCTGACTGAACCATATTGACCCAGCTTGCCTACAACCAATATTCTGGATTTCTCTGGTGCATCTTCGCTGTCTGAACGTTACTGAACCGGCCTGTCTGACTACTTTCCACACTCCTGTACATCGCTAGTGGCTCAGTTTGAGTACTGAGACCAACCGTCTCCCGCAGCGAATTCCAAATCCCCTTGCGGGGGTCCCTGGTGAAGACCGGACGTGCGCCGCTAGACTCTGCACCTCTCTCTCTCGAGCAGCGCAAATACCAGCAGGTCACCTCCAATGCTTTAATCTTGTGACATCTTTCTCTGTCTTTTCAGATACAATAAACTTTGCTTTCTCTGCAACACAGCAATCTCCCCACTGTAACTGAGAGCTTTATAACAGTTTGTTATTTAGTGGTTTTGATCATTGCATCTTGTTGGTTGTATGGACATCCAAACTTTGGCTGACCTTAGATATCCCACTTGTTGCTCTGTGATACTGACAGGCAGATGACAGACACCAACAACTTCTTGTTGACAGACACCAAAAACTTCTGTAGTGAATAAATGGTGCTTTAATTGTTTACATCACCACACAGTAAACTTCTGTCAATAAAACACCAGACGATCCTCACTCTAGCTTGATACAGTTCCCCTTCCTGGTCTACTTGCCACTAGCTGGCAATGGTCACCCTGCCCTCAGAGTACTTGGGTTTTTGGGAAAGGATATAGTTTCCACCGCACCAAGTATGAACCCCTATTTTTCCAACAATAATATTTAGGGGAGTTGCACCAACACAGTTTGTTGACTTATTTTTTGAAGAAAAAAGAGGAAAAGTAGTGTGAAAAGGGCACTCTTTTATTACATTTTGACATGGTGGTCTTATTTAATTAAAATTCAATTTTTTTTATTAGTTTTAATTTTAAAACATCTTATAGCGAATTATTAAAAGAAAGAAGATTGATTGTATTTACAGTAATACTTGCTGTACCAAATTAAATGCTCTGCTAAAAAGTAGTATAGACTATAGTGCTGTCTTGCTGTGTCATATAATCAATTGATTGGTCTAAGCTGGCTTAATCCAGCTCACTAAGTATTCAAAGGGAATATAGTATTGTTTGAGATATTGAAATATATATATAACTTCACTTATATCGATACAGTTGAGGATTTACCACTGTGTGTCTCTTATGATATTCTAATAGGCTCCACCTGAATTGTTCTGTAGTAATAACCTTGATAGTGGAACTATGATTGTACTTGGTATTAGTAGTATATATCAGTATACTTGGGTTTTCACCTACCCCTCTGTAGGAGAGGTGTGACAAATCAGCCTCTTTGCCACTATATATATATATATAGTTTTAAACTATAGTAAAAGAGCAATATTTTAGGAGAAATTCTAAAAGTAGGAATTAGTAAGAGGACTGGGCTAATGATATATTAGGCAGTACCATGTGAATGCTTTACTTTAATTGTTCTGTGCACAAATTATAGAAAATACCACACACACTTCTACACATTTGGGCCTTATTCAAATGATGCATCTGCATTGAAACACAATTGACATGCCCTTACGGTATATGGCTTACTTTATATTGCCCCTTCCCACCCCCATCCCACCTCTCAAGACATAGGCAGTGTCACATAAGCTCTGTTATTGAGCATACACAGAGAATTTTCACACAAAATACGCTACACAAATGGATGTACGTCCAAATATGTATCAGGCCCTTTAAGAATGTTGCAAAACTGTTCAACAAAAGCAACTGTAAACTTGAAATACAATTTGCAACAGTAACATTTGCAGACACAATTAAAATCATGACAATTCCATACTCCCATTTACATTCTCAGATTATATACTTTACTGGATGATATACTTTTTTAATGAAATACTTGCAAGAGCATTTCAATTGGCACATGTTTCTGAATTTATTCTACCCTTTCCTACAATTTACACCATAACATTTTCAAAGTATTTTGAAATATGGCACTAAACAGAATATATTTTTAGCATGTTTTAAAAATGAAAAAAAAAATACAAAAACTTTGCATAGCTGTGCATTGGTCACGGTTGTACACGCATTGTACACGGTTGTGAGGTGTTTTTTTCAAGAGTGTATTTCATTTTCTTTATGGATGGTTCACCATATGTAAATATTTTATATACTGAAAAAACTGGCTAAACCAATAAACCACTGAGGTCATTGCAAATTTCATTGTGTGTTTTTTTCCCTTATTTACCTTTAATCTCAGGGTGTTTATAGACTATAGACTTTTCTCATTTATCACCCAGATTAAAAACACAAAATTTTCCTGTTCCCTTAAAAACTGTTAAATATTTTTTTCATAATATTCATAGATGACATCAGCCAATATGCATTTAAAGTTTATGAAAACACAATACTGTAAGAGGCATAATGTAAAAATAAACATACATATTAGCTAAATAACTGTTTTGCACATTGGAATAAAGATTAGACAACATTTTCACAAAAAATCATTTGCAATATCTCTACTTCATTATTTCTTACATAATACTGGGAATAAAGAAAATCAAAATCACTTTTGTTAAAATGGTAAATACTTTGCTATCCAAAATGTTAAAAGATACTTCATTGCAAGAAAAAGAAAATTGTCCATTAATTCAATAAAATGTTTTTTCTTGTGTCAAATAGCATTTCACTTTGATAGCAGGCATGATTTTGTTTTGAGGTTGTACATTACATTTATTCCATAATGCAAATTTACACATTCTCATTGCAGGAAGTAACAGTATGTGACTCTTAATGAATTATTCAGACAAATGACACACAGAAAGTCAACCAGCAGGACTAGATGATATGTTAGTAAAATGTCTGAATACTCAACAGGTTTCTGCAAGACTTTTGCCATATTAGAGGGTCTGTAGAATCCTTACATGAAATGTCTTACTATTGATTTGTTTTGAGATTTAAAAAACAAATCCCCAACTAGCTTTTAGGCTGTTAATATGAAATGCAGAAATATTGTACACTAAAATGTTTTCTACACCCTAGACACTACCTTTAGAATGTTGAAATGATTTTTATCATCCATCACATTTTATAGATTATAGTCATGTTCTGTATAAACTGAAACCGGTTATTGTACTTTAAGGTGTGCAAAGTAATATATGATTACATGCACACTAAAAGAACAATGTACATACATGTAGTTTATATGCATTGCATTTTGGTAATTTAAAAGTAACACTTTGATATTTTCTACTGATATAATGATAGTTTCTCTTATAGATGTACCTTATTTGCTGTTAATGAAAAGGATGTGTTATTAACAATAAATGCTGATAGACACTGGCCACTGCAAAGGATTGTCAAGGTCCTGAAAGGACATCCGGACATCGCAGAGAGGACCTTAATCGGGTTTCCAGCATCAGGATCAGACAGAGAGAAGACAGAAGACTTTACCAGACAGAGGAATCATCTGACAGGGTAAGTCAGAATTCACTATAGCGTTGTCTCTCCTCTGTATAAGCTGCACAAATACTCTGTGAAAAAATTGAGGATAATGTTTATCCTCAATTTTTTCACATGATTTATATAGGTGCGTCTTATACAGTGGAGCGTCCTATACATGGGGAAATACGGTATGTATGTGAATTGTGTGATTGTGAAAGTGCCGTTTGAGTATCCAGGTTACTGTTGAAAGAAACTGGGTATTAAGATAACCTGAGGGACAAAGGTTCTATTAAGGAAACAGGGTATAAAGAGACCTTTGTGGCTTTCTGTTTGAAAGAAAACAGGGTGTAAAGGATGTTGTGGTAGTATACGTGGTATACAGTGATACGTAAACAGGGTTTTCGTCATAATCCCAATTGTAATTGCATAAGTTTGCAGATAATTAGTACCTGCAGGCTGTCACGGGCACTAGGAGTCTTTACCCAGGGATCACCAGGTGGTAGGCTTACCAGAGCAATGTAGATGGTAATAGGGTACTCTGGTAGCTGGGTGATCACGGAACAGGAAACAGCAGATGATGGGATGCTCAGGAAAGTCTATGACTAGCAGCACTGGTAATATGGAGGTAATAATACACGAGGAACTGTATGGACAAGGGCAAGTGGAGGTAGTCAGTGGTCTGCGTTAGCAAGTTGTACCACTGCTATAGTGAGGAGGAATGTCCAACAGAAACGAGGAGGTGATGAGAGTCAGCGGTCTGCGGATAGCAAGTGGTACCGCTGTCTGAGTGAAGGAATGGAATCCAAGTGGAGGTATCCGGGAAGTCAGTGGTCTGCGGTAGCAAGTTGTACCACTGCTATGTGAGAGGAATGGAACAGGTGATACTGGAACAGGAATCAGTGGTCTGCCTTCAGCAAGTTGTACCACTGAAAATATATGTGAGGAGGTGCACGGGGAGAGACTGCAACACAGGATATACACAGGCACCTTATACACGATCCACAGTAACATGCACAATATATATAAATGACTGAACAGGTCTGCAAATATAGAAAGTCTCTTGAAGTAGTCCAGCACAAGTTAACACAGTCAATGATGGCAATAGACTCAGCGGATAGCAGACTCCAGAGGAGAACCAACACAGTCCAGCAAGATATGCAATACACCAGCACAGTCAATGAGAAGTATGCATACCGTGGTTCAGAAACAGGCAGTCAGATAGGAGTGCAGCGATACCTGAGCGGCAGGAGGCCGGCTGGATGAGAAGTCCCAGGATAGATGAAGCAGCGGTCTAGTAGGTGCAGCGCACAGATAAGTAGACCAACAGGGACACGAATCCACAGGAATCAGTAACACGTGGAACTGGACTCAAGGAGGGCCCAGGAGAGTGGAGATGATCCAGCAGAGGAGTAGTTGATGAGATATAAATCCAATGCTGACAGGAGGGTAGACCAGCGGGACACGTGAAGGCGTGGAGAGCGGGTCGGCAGTAGATGGGTGATAGCGCGGTCAGCAGCAGCAGGAAACACAGGAGAGCTGAGAAGAGACTGCAATGCACAGGGGCAGCGGATAGGAATCAGCTAACTTGTCACGATGATGAACACAGGCGACTTGTAGGCTGGAGGCTGTAGTGCACGGAAGCAGCGGATAGCAATCAGCTAACTTGTCACGATGATGAACACAGGCGACTTGTAGGCTGGAGGCTGTAGTGCACGGAAGCAGCGGATAGCATCAGCTAACAGTCACGATGATGAACACAGGCGAGTTGTAGGCTGGAGGCTGTAGTGCACGGAGGCAGCGGATAGGAATCAGCTCACGGACTTGATGAGGAACAGGTGAGTGGATGTAAAATAAAGGTTGGAGTGCACGGAGGCAGCGGGTAAGAACCAGCAAACAGTCACAGTGAAATATAATAGCGTGATGTGGATTAGAGGACTGTAGTGCACGGAGGCAGCGGATAGGAATCAGCAAACAGTCTCAATGATATGTAATAGCGTTGAAGTGGTTAGGAAGACTGTAGTGCACGGAGGCAGCGGATAGGAATCAGCAAACAGTCACGATGATACAGTTGATGGTAGAAGTGGTATGGGAACCACAGTAGTAGAAGTGGTTTGGAAACCACAGAGGTAGAAGTGGTTTGGAAACCACAGGAATCAGCAGCGCTGAAAACACGAGGAATACAGGAACACCTTCAGAGACTCATAGGGAATGAGACTCCAAGATCAGGCAACGTGGTGTTGACCACAGGTGCTTAATATAGGGAGTGTTGCCTGATCTGCCAATTGAGTTAAAGGGACATACACTGAAGTATAGAAAAGGGCTGCGCATGCGCAGACCCTCAGGATGGAGGACGGCCACGGTTCCTAAATGTCCGGGAGGAGGCACTCACAGTACGGTGAGTGACAGTACCCCCCCTTTTAAAGGTGGGCACAGAACGCCTGGAACCGGGCTTGTCCGGATTTTTGGAGTAGAACTTCTTCAAAAGGGCAGGAGCATTAAGATCTTCAGCTTTGATCCAAGAGCGCTCCTCAGGACCAAAGCCCTTCCAATGAACGAGGAAACGGAGGACTCCTCGCGAAATTTTTGCGTCTAGTACCTCAGTAATCTCGAAATCCTCCTCCTGATGAACTTGAACTGGCTGCGGAGCTGAGGGAGGATTTGAGAAACGGTTGATAATAAGAGGTTTGAGTAAAGACACATGGAAGGCATTAGAAATCCGAAGATTCTTAGGAAGAAGAAGTTTCACACATACTGGATTGATTAATTGAATGATCCTATATGGACCAATAAAACGAGGGGCGAATTTCATAGATGGAACCTTCAAACGAATGTTTTTAGTAGATAACCAGACACGATCTCCAATTTTTAGTGGTGGAATAGCCCGCCTCTTCATATCTGCGAAAGATTTATATTTGATAGATGTCTTCTTTAAACAGGTTTTGACCTGAGACCAGATATTTTTAAAGGTCTGACAAGCAGTCTCCACCGCAGGAACTTGGGTGGGAGGGAGGGCAGGAAATTCCGGAAAAGACGGATGGTGACCGTAGACCACAAAAAATGGAGTTTTGGATGATGACTCATGGTACATGTTGTTATGGGCGAATTCAGCCCAAGGAAGCAACTCTACCCAGTTGTCTTGATTGGCTGAAGAGAACATCCTTATAAAAGTCTCAAGATCTTGATTGACACGTTCAGTTTGTCCGTTAGATTGCGGATGGTAAGAAGATGAGAGTGCTAATCGTATGCCCAAGGTTTTACAAAGGGCTCGCCAGAATCTGGAAACGAATTGTACTCCTCTATCCGACACAATCTCAGAAGGACATCCATGGATACGGAAGATCTCTTTAATGAAATGTTCAGCCAGAGTAGACGAGGAAGGCAAACCAGATAGAGGAATAAAATGAGCCATCTTCGAAAATCTGTCCACCACCACCCAAATAGTGTTATGATTCTTACTAGGTGGTAAGTCAGTAACGAAATCCATACTAATATGGGTCCACGGTTTGGACGGAATGGGTAGTGGTCGCAGCAACCCTGCTGGAGTTCTGCGGGAGGATTTGAACTGGGAACATAGCTCACAGGAAGCAATGAACTCTTTGACGTCTCTCCTTATTGAGGGCCACCAGTAACTTCGAGAGAGAATCTCAAAGGTCTTGTGTTCACCGGCGTGTCCAGAAAAACGAGAGGCATGGAACCACGAAAGGATTTTCCTCCTTAGAGTAGAAGGCACGAGGGTCTTCCCAAATGGTAGCGTTTTGGTGGATGAAGCAGCCAGTGAGATACATTTGGGGTCTAGAATGGTATGGTTGGAAACCTCTTCTATATCAGAGGACGTCACAAAAGCTCTAGATAAAGCGTCAGCTTTTTTGTTCTTGGCAGCTGGTTTGAAGGTTATTATTAATTCAAAACGGGAAAAGAAAAGAGACCATCTTGCTTGACGAGAGTTCAAGCATTGGGCAGACTGGAGATATGACAAGTTCTTATGATCCGTGAAGATCGTCACCGGATGGCGAGCTCCCTCCAATAAGTATCTCCATTCCTCTAATGCAGCTTTGATAGCTAGTAACTCCTTGTCCCCGATAGTATAATTCTTCTCTGCGGGCAGGAGGCCCCGAGAATAAAAGGCACAAGGATGGAATTTTTGCTGTTCCGAGCGTTGAGAGAGAATAGCTCCTAAGCCCACATTAGAGGCATCTACTTCCAGGAAGAAGGGGAGTGTCACATCAGGCTGTCGAAGGATTGGAGCCGAAGAGAAGGACTCTTTTAGTGTTTGAAAGGCTTGAAGAGCCTCAGGTGACCATTGCTTAGGATTAGCCCCCTTCCTAGTCAGGGCCACAATAGGAGATGCAATGGAAGAAAAGTCTTGAATGAAGCGTCTATAGTAATTGGCAAAACCTAAAAAACGCTGGATAGCACGAAGAGTAGTTGGCTGGGGCCAATGTAGTACAGCATTCACCTTGTCTGGATCCATCTTCAGGCCAACTCCGGAAACTATATACCCCAAGAATGGAATCTGGGGTAATTCGAATGAACATTTTTCTAATTTACAAAACAATGAATTTTTCCGTAGCCTGGAAAGGACTTCTGCCACATGTTGGTGGTGAGAAGGCAGGTCCTGTGAAAAGATAAATATGTCGTCCAGGTAGACGACGACACATACATATAGTAAGTCCCGGAAGATCTCATTGATGAAACCTTGAAAAACAGCGGGGGCATTACACAGCCCGAAAGGCATTACCAGATATTCGTAATGCCCGTCTCTGGTGTTAAACGCTGTCTTCCATTCGTCACCGGAACGAATTCTGATTAAATTGTAGGCACCACGAAGATCCAACTTAGTAAAGATACGGGCTCCCTTGATGCGATCGAATAGCTCAGTGATCAGCGGAATGGGATACCGATTCTTGATAGTAATGGCATTGAGTCCACGAAAATCTATGCAAGGGCGTAAAGATCCATCCTTCTTTTTAACGAAGAAGAACCCCGCTCCCGCGGGAGAGGTGGAAGGTCGAATAAACCCACGCTGGAGGTTCTCCTGTATATACTCAGATGTAGCTTGAGTTTCAGGTAACGAGAGTGGATAGACCCGGCCCCTGGGGGGAGTCTTGCCAGGTAGAAGATCGATCGGACAATCCCAAGAACGATGAGGAGGAAGACGTTCAGACTGAGCTTTATCAAAAACATCAGTAAATGAAGCATATTGAGGAGGGAGTCCCGGTGAGGTAGATGAGATGGAAGATTGCTGTACTTTGAGAGGAATGACTTGGGAAAGGCAACGATGGTGACATTCAGACCCCAAGACGTGACTTGAGGGGTGCGCCAGTCAATCTGGGGAGAGTGACACTGAAGCCATGGAAGGCCTAAGACAATTGGACTAGTCGTAACAGGGAGGATTAAAAACGATATTTCTTCATGATGCAGGGCACCAATCAGAAGGGTTACTGGAGACGTACTCTGGGTGATGAGACCGTTGATGAGACGTGATCCATCTATAGCCGTCACAGTAATGGGTGTTTTTAAGGTAATCACTGGTAGGGACCATTGATTTACTAATGATTTGGAAATAAAATTTCCTGCTGCTCCGGAATCAATCAATGCCTGTGACTCAAAGGTTTTGGTAGCACAGGAAATAGTAACATCAAAGGCGCAGATTTTAGATTTCATGGAAGATGGAGAGGACTCCAGGGACCCTAACTTCACCTCTCCAGAACTAGTTAGGGCCTGGCATTTCCCGATCTCTTAGGGCAAGAGCTGAGCATATGAGTGGAATCAGCACAATAGATACAGAGTCTATTCTTTACTCTTCGTTTCCTCTCCTCTGAAGATAATTTGGAACGTCCTATCTCCATGGGAATCACAGAGGGTGAAACTGGACGAAATTGAGGGTTAGAACGAAGAGGTGCTTTAGCAGAAGTTGTTTTCTCAGCCTCTCTGTGACAGACCCGGGCCTTATATTGAGAATATCGTGCCAACCCGGTCTGTCCTCAGTGGGCCAATTGAACAACCATGGCCCACTCTGTTATTAAATGCCGCCCGGTGGCCAGATCTGTTATTACTGTGGTGTCCAGAGAGCGAGGGGAGAGGCAGCTCACAGGAAGTGTGAATCAGCTGTGGACCCTGTGACATCAAAAAGTAGTGGAACGGGTTAAAAAAAGGAGGGTCAGGACCTTATCTAAAATCAGTAGGGGGTCTCTCCCTGTTTGCTAACTATTGTTCTAGCAAGTCTGCAACACAGTCTGAATGGCACCATCACAGCAAGGGGTGACCACTGATGTCATGCACTATTTCCACCCCGGTTACCACCCAAACTCTTCACACCACCAATCACAAGAGGACAGTGAGTGGGGGGGGGGTGGTGAGAAGGGACCAAAAAGGAGCTGTCTGGGGGATGGGAGGGTTGTTGGAGAATCTGGAGACAGCAAGGACCTGTTAGAGAGTAACCGTATTCTCGCAGGGCCTTAAAGGAATGCTTGAGGCAGGAGCTTCTTGACAGAGATCGGACAGTGTACCTCTAGGACTGATTCTGTTACCACTCCATCGGGAGACACTCGCAGATTCTGGGGAATTGGTGAGCCTACATCCGTAGGGAGACTGATACCCAGGGTCCCACCAAGCTGGTGGAGAGTTGGCCGAGCGGCTGGGATCAGCAAGATACACAGACCCACCTTAAGGATCAGAAACCCTGGCCCACTTGGATTGTCAGCTGTGGATTTTATTACCAGGAGTTTGGGCCTGCTAGGACTCTGTGCTTGGAGGTAACCTGCTGGGGATTTTGTTGGGGAGTTTTACTTGCACTGGTGATTTTCTGACACTTGATATATTTGGCGGGGGGAACAAGTTTCTCCTTGGGGAGCACTGTTGTATTTTACTAAGTGTGTGCACTTTGTTTAATAAAAGGGATTATTATTTCTTTCCTGTCTCCTTACCTGTGTGACCTGTGAACCTAGAGGACCGGGTATCTAGAGAGCTTTGGTAATAACCCCGGTGTCCTCACAATTTTGGTGGCAAGCAGTGGGGTCACACAGTCCCAACGTTTGGGTAGAGCGCAGGGACTCGTATCCAGATACGGTCAGGCTCTGTAAGGACACAAGGCAACAGTCTGTCAGCACCAGTGTTAGTAAAAAAAAAAAAAAAAAAAAAAAAAAAACCCTAGCTAGGAAGTCAGCAGGAATGGCCACAGAAGCAGAGCAGATCAGCTTAAAAGCCACAGAGAGATTCTATATGAAAGCAAGGAAACAACACTTGCAGGGGTTCTGCAGAACCAAAGGGGTGGACTTTGATGACACAGACGTGCGTGAAGTTCTGGTGGCCAAACTAATGGAATGGGAAAAGGCCCACCCTGAGGAGATGGAAGAGTCAGAGGTGGAAGAGGAGGAGGCCAAAGACCAGCCACAGAGACCCCCTAGTGGGACACAACCCAGACCACCGTCCGGCACTCCAGCAGTGCTGCAAGATTGGCTGACAGCACTGGGGGAAAGGGCAACCCTGCATGAAAGGGCAGCCGTACTCCAAGCAATGTTGGGGGTAGCATATGAGGTACCCCAGATTCAGAGAGTAGAAGGTCGGGGAGAGGCCCGGTTGAGACCTCAGCTGGGATATAGTGGAGTCCCAATTTTTAAAGAGGCAGACACAGACATTGATACCCATCTCCAGGTTTTTGAAAACTTGATGGGAGTCCATGGGATTGAGGAGGAAGAGTGGTCCAAATATCTGGGACCCAGCCTGACTGGGAGAGCGCTGGAAGCTTACCAGGCTCTAAGCCCTCACGAATGTGGGGATTATGGTACAGTGAAAAAGGCACTGATGGTAAAATTCCAGTTAAATGCAGAGACCTACAGATACAAGTTCAGGACTTTGAATAAAGGAGGGTCACAGTCGCACCAGGAATTTGCCAGCCAGCTACAGAGGGCCTGCGAGAAATGGATGGAAGGGAAAGGGGCCCGCTCCGCTAAGCAAATTAAAGAGCTCATTATGCTGGAGCAGCTGACTCTAAAAATGGCCCCAGAGATCCGGGAATGGCTGGCGGACAGAAAACCTGAGACCCTGGAGGAGGCAGCAGGGCTAGCTGATGAGTATGTGGTGAGTCGACCAAGATGGAGAGCCCCTAGTATGCCTAGTCAAGCAGCTGCAGGGAGGGGGAGCCGAACAATTCCAGCAGGTCTAGTGACACCGGGAGCCCCCTTTATTAGAGAGAACTCTGCCCGGAATCCAAGAGATGAACCAGCCCGATCCAGACCCTGGGACCTGAATCCAAAGAGGTGCTTTCGGTGCAACCAGGTGGGGCACTTCCAGAGAGATTGCCCCCGTACCAGAAGTCCGATCCCAGGAGCCAGAGCTGCACCAGTGGCCGCTGTACAGTATGCCCCAGGAGATTTTGAAATCGGCATTGAGGCCGAGCCACCCTGTCCTGATGTGCCAGAGGCAAGGGACGGGGTGTATGTGGTGAACCTGATTTTGGGGAAGGGGAGGCAGAGCCCTAGGAATATGCAGGGTCATCTACAGGACGTGTGGGTGGGGGACTGCAAGGTCCAGGGGTTGAGAGACTCAGGAGCATCCCTGACCCTGGTGGAGCCTGATATAATTAAAAGATCCCAAGTTATGGAGGGACAGCAGGTCCGGATTTCCACGGTGGGGGGCCATCTTGCAGATATTCAGGTGGCCCGGGTACATTTGGATTGGGGGGCGGGATTTGGAATGGTGGAGGTGGGCATTCTGGATGGACTACCAGCAAAAGTGATTTTGGGGAATGATTTGGGGCAGGGATTGGTCACTCACTTTGTGCAAGCTGTGACCCGCAGCCAGAGCCGAGCACAAGCCACAGCAGCACAAGAAGCCGCAACGCCAAGGAGACCACCAAGATTAACCCCGGCAACCAGAACCAAGGAGCCAGAGGCAGCACCGTTGGTGAGTAACCCAGAAATATCTGATGTTGTACCAGAAATTGATTTGGGGGAGGAGGACAGAAGGGAATTTAGGAAGGCCCAACAGACTGACCCATCCCTAGCCAAACTGAGGAGTGCAGCAGACGCTGGGGGAGGGGAAGTGGCAGGCAGTAAAGTAGTGTGGGACAAAGGACTGTTATATAGGGTAGTCACCCCCACCCTAGATCAAGACCCAGGGACAGAAGTGAAGCAGTTGGTAGTACCATGGGCTTACCGGACCCATTTATTAGCGCTGGCCCATGACATTCCAGCAGCGGGGCACTTTGGGACCAGAAAAACGTTGGCCCGGTTGTTGCGGACTTTTTTCTGGCCTCAAGTCACCCAGGATGTGAAACGTTACAAAGCCTCCTGTGACACCTGTCAGAGAATAGGGAGAGCCCCTAAGAAAGTTCCACTACAATCCCTGCCTATAATTGAGGAGCCCTTTGCCCGGGTGGCTATAGATATCGTAGGTCCATTAGCCATCCCCAGTTACACCGGAAAAAGATTCATCCTCACCCTGGTGGACTTTGCCACCAGATACCCAGAGGCAGTAGCCCTGTCGTCCATAGACGCAGAGCATGTGGCCCAGGCTCTGGTGGACATTTTCAGCCGGGTAGGATATCCCAGGGAAGTGGTTACTGACCAGGGGACCCAATTCCAAGGGGACCTAGTCCAGACCCTATGGGAAAAGTGGGGCATTAAGCCCCTACGAACCACCCCGTACCATCCCCAGACCAATGGGTTATGTGAGCGTTTCAATGGAACGCTGAAACACCTCCTGAAGGCATATGTACAGTCTGAAGGGAGAGACTGGGACAGGGCCCTGCAGCAGCTCCTGTTTGCATACAGGGAAGTACCCCAGGAGTCCACCGGATACTCTCCTTTCGAACTTCTGTATGGCCGGAGGGTACGAGGCCCCCTAGACCTGGTTAGAGAGAGCTGGGAAGGAACATTCCAGGCCAATGAGCAGCCTATCCTTAAATATGTAGAGAAGATGAGGGAGAGGATGAAGAGAGTAGCGCAGCTGGCGCAAGGCCATTTAAAAGGAGCCCAGGCAAGACAAAAAGAGTGGTACGATGCCCACGCTCAGGATAGGAAGCTGAACGCAGGACAGAAGGTGATGGTGCTAATCCCAATGAGACGGAATAAACTTCAAGCCACCTGGGATGGCCCATACAAAGTGGTGAGGCAGGTAGGGCCGGTTAACTATGTAGTAGCGCTGGATGATGAGGAAACCTGGCTGAAAACCTTCCACATCAATCGACTAAAAGGTTATGTGGAACGGCAAGTGGCAGCAATGGTGGTGTGTTGTCCCCCCATGGGTCCCACAGAGGTAGACCCCCTACTGGAGATGATAGGGGAGGTGAGAGAGGAAAAGGGGGTGGAGACAGTGACAGTGGGGACGCAGCTAGGAGAGGGACAGAGGCAGGAAATGAGGGAGGTACTGGAGAAGGAGCAGGCCCAATTTACCTGTAAGCCTGGTCGTACCCACCTAGCCACCCACCATGTAGACACGGGGAAGGAGAAGCCCATAAGGCAGGTAGCATACCGCATGACCCCCGCTGTACTGGCCCAAGTACGGAAGGAGATAGAGGAAATGCTGGCCTTAGGAGTAATTAAGAAGTCAAATAGTCCATGGGCTGCAGGGGTGGTATTGGTCCCGAAGAAGGATGGGACCACCCGCTTCTGCGTGGACTACCGTAAACTAAATGAGGTCACCACCACTGATGCTTATCCCATGGCCCGAATAGATGAGCTACTAGACAGGCTAGGGGCAGCCAAGTTTGTGTCAACTTTGGATCTGAGTAAGGGCTATTGGCAAATTCCCCTCACCCCCGAGGCTCAGGAGCGGTCAGCCTTTATAACCCCACTGGGATTGTTTGAATGTACGACAATGCCGTTTGGGATGAAAAATGCTCCAGCCACATTCCAACGGATGGTTGATGACCTGTTGGGGGGGTGTCAGGAATTTGCCCAGGCTTACTTAGATGACATTGCCATCTTCAGCCAGACGTGGGAGGATCACTTAGTGCAGGTGTCAGAGGTCCTGAGGAGAATCAGGCAGGCAGGGTTGACCATTCGCCCAGACAAATGCTTCATGGGCATGGCAGAAGTGCAATACTTGGGGCACCGTGTTGGTGGGGGAATCATACGACCTGAACCGGCAAAAGTAGAAGCCATTGTTCAGTGGCCCCGACCCACCAACCAAAAGCAAGTACGAGCGTTCCTCGGGATCGCAGGGTACTACAGAAAATTTGTGCCGCAGTATAGCACTGTTGCCAGGCCCCTGACTGACTTGACAAAGAAAAAATACTCTAGACGTATAGAATGGACCCCAGAGTGCGAGGGAGCCTTTGACGCTCTGAAGGCAGCATTGACCCAGTCCCCAGTGTTAGCAGCCCCAGACTTCAAGAAACGATTTCTGGTACAGACAGATGCTTCAGGGTGTGGACTCGGTGCTGTGCTCAGCCAAGTGGGGGAGGATGGGCATGAGCACCCAGTAGTTTATTTATCCCGAAAGCTGGTGGATAGAGAGGTAGCCTATGCCACCATTGAAAAAGAATGCCTGGCCATAGTGTGGGCCCTAAAGAAATTACAACCCTACATTTATGGGCAAGAGTTCACAGTAATTACAGACCACAACCCCCTTTACTGGTTACAAAGATCTGCTGGGGAAAATGGGAGGTTATTACGGTGGAGTTTAGCATTACAAGGTTATAACTTTACTATCTCGCACAAAAAGGGAAAAGACCACTCAAATGCGGACGGACTCTCCAGAAGAGAGGAGGAGAACCCTTCATTAAGGAACCCACCGTGCCAAGGAGAACATCTGGAGCCCGACCACCAGACTCCAACTGTCCCCTTGATTTAATAAGGGGGAGGTATGTGACAGACCCGGGCCTTATATTGAGAATATCGTGCCAACCCGGTCTGTCCTCAGTGGGCCAATTGAACAACCATGGCCCACTCTGTTATTAAATGCCGCCCGGTGGCCAGATCTGTTATTACTGTGGTGTCCAGAGAGCGAGGGGAGAGGCAGCTCACAGGAAGTGTGAATCAGCTGTGGACCCTGTGACATCAAAAAGTAGTGGAACGGGTTAAAAAAAGGAGGGTCAGGACCTTATCTAAAATCAGTAGGGGGTCTCTCCCTGTTTGCTAACTATTGTTCTAGCAAGTCTGCAACACAGTCTGAATGGCACCATCACAGCAAGGGGTGACCACTGATGTCATGCACTATTTCCACCCCGGTTACCACCCAAACTCTTCACACCACCAATCACAAGAGGACAGTGAGTGGGGGGGGGGTGGTGAGAAGGGACCAAAAAGGAGCTGTCTGGGGGATGGGAGGGTTGTTGGAGAATCTGGAGACAGCAAGGACCTGTTAGAGAGTAACCGTATTCTCGCAGGGCCTTAAAGGAATGCTTGAGGCAGGAGCTTCTTGACAGAGATCGGACAGTGTACCTCTAGGACTGATTCTGTTACCACTCCATCGGGAGACACTCGCAGATTCTGGGGAATTGGTGAGCCTACATCCGTAGGGAGACTGATACCCAGGGTCCCACCAAGCTGGTGGAGAGTTGGCCGAGCGGCTGGGATCAGCAAGATACACAGACCCACCTTAAGGATCAGAAACCCTGGCCCACTTGGATTGTCAGCTGTGGATTTTATTACCAGGAGTTTGGGCCTGCTAGGACTCTGTGCTTGGAGGTAACCTGCTGGGGATTTTGTTGGGGAGTTTTACTTGCACTGGTGATTTTCTGACACTTGATATATTTGGCGGGGGGAACAAGTTTCTCCTTGGGGAGCACTGTTGTATTTTACTAAGTGTGTGCACTTTGTTTAATAAAAGGGATTATTATTTCTTTCCTGTCTCCTTACCTGTGTGACCTGTGAACCTAGAGGACCGGGTATCTAGAGAGCTTTGGTAATAACCCCGGTGTCCTCACACTCTCTTTCACGAAATCTCATATCAACACGATGGCAAAGAGAGATCAGATCTTCAAGTGACGAAGGAAGCTCCTGGGTAGTCAGTGCATCTTTAATTTTATCGGAGAGCCCCTGCCAGAAGGCGGCAACTAGGGCTTCAGTGTTCCACTGAAGTTCAGAGGCTAAGATCCTAAATTGAATGACGTACTGTCCTACTGTATGAGATCCTTGTCGCAGACGGAGGATGCTGGAAGCAGCGGAGGCCACACGACCTGGTTCATCAAACACACTTCGGAATGTAGAAATGAATTTGGCACTATCTTGCAATATTGGGTCGTTTCTTTCCCACAGAGGGGAGGCCCAAGCCAGGGCTTGTCCAGAAAACAAAGAGATAAGATAGGCCACTCTGGAACGATGGGTAGAAAAATTTTGAGGTTGGAGCTCAAAATGGACTGAACATTGGTTAAGGAAACCCCTACAAGTTTTGGGGTCCCCATCGTACTTTGACGGAGTAGGCAGGTGAAGCGTAGAAGCTGTAGACACCTGGGATGGCACTGGGGAAACGGAGGAAAGCACAGGAGCCTCAGTAGTAGCTGTCACAGTCTGTCCAGATGTTCCTTGGGAGGTTAACGATTGATAACACTGAAGTAACAGCTGTTGGCGGGCATCCTGTTGCTCCACACGGCTGACCAGATGCTGCAGCATCTCTTTGGCTGTAGGTTCCGTATCTGGGTCTGTCATGGCCTGATCTTACTGTCACGGGCACTAGGAGTCTTTACCCAGGGATCACCAGGTGGTAGGCTTACCAGAGCAATGTAGATGGTAATAGGGTACTCTGGTAGCTGGGTGATCACAGTACAGGAAACAGCAGATGATGGGATGCTCAGGAAAGTCTATGACTAGCAGCACTGGTAATATGGAGGTAATAATACACGAGGAACTGTATGGACAAGGGCAAGTGGAGGTAGTCAGTGGTCTGCGTTAGCAAGTTGTACCACTGCTATAGTGAGGAGGAATGTCCAACAGAAACGAGGAGGTGATGAGAGTCAGCGGTCTGCGGATAGCAAGTGGTACCGCTGTCTGAGTGAAGGAATGGAATCCAAGTGGAGGTATCCGGGAAGTCAGTGGTCTGCGGTAGCAAGTTGTACCACTGCTATGTGAGAGGAATGGAACAGGTGATACTGGAACAGGAATCAGTGGTCTGCCTTCAGCAAGTTGTACCACTGAAAATATATGTGAGGAGGTGCACAGGGAGAGACTGCAACACAGGATATACACAGGCACCTTATACACGATCCACAGTAACATGCACAATATATATAAATGACTGAACAGGTCTGCAAATATAGAAAGTCTCTTGAAGTAGTCCAGCACAAGTTAACACAGTCAATGATGGCAATAGACTCAGCGGATAGCAGACTCCAGAGGAGAACCAACACAGTCCAGCAAGATATGCAATACACCAGCACAGTCAATGAGAAGTATGCATACCGTGGTTCAGAAGCAGGCAGTCAGATAGGAGTGCAGCGATACCTGAGCGGCAGGAGGCCGGCTGGATGAGAAGTCCCAGGATAGATGAAGCAGCGGTCTAGTAGGTGCAGCGCACAGATAAGTAGACCAACAGGGACACGAATCCACAGGAATCAGTAACACGTGGAACTGGACTCAAGGAGGGCCCAGGAGAGTGGAGATGATCCAGCAGAGGAGTAGTTGATGAGATATAAATCCAATGCTGACAGGAGGGTAGACCAGCGGGACACGTGAAGGCGTGGAGAGCGGGTCGGCAGTAGATGGGTGATAGCGCGGTCAGCAGCAGCAGGGCTCTGCGGTACACGGAGGTAACCAGTAGCAACCAATAGGTGTCAGTAGCGATGGAACACGGGAGAGCAGAGTAGACCAGGAGCTGTTGATCACGGAGAGTAGCGAATGGCAATGAGAGCAGCAGTCTCGAGGAAACACAGGAGAGCTGAGAAGAGACTGCAATGCACAGGGGCAGCGGATAGGAATCAGCTAACTTGTCACGATGATGAACACAGGCGACTTGTAGGCTGGAGGCTGTAGTGCACGGAAGCAGCGGATAGCAATCAGCTAACTTGTCACGATGATGAACACAGGCGACTTGTAGGCTGGAGGCTGTAGTGCACGGAAGCAGCGGATAGCATCAGCTAACAGTCACGATGATGAACACAGGCGAGTTGTAGGCTGGAGGCTGTAGTGCACGGAGGCAGCGGATAGGAATCAGCTCACGGACTTGATGAGGAACAGGTGAGTGGATGTAAAGTAAAGGTTGGAGTGCACGGAGGCAGCGGGTAGGAACCAGCAAACAGTCACAGTGAAATATAATAGCGTGATGTGGATTAGAGGACTGTAGTGCACGGAGGCAGCGGATAGGAATCAGCAAACAGTCTCAATGATATGTAATAGCGTTGAAGTGGTTAGGAAGACTGTAGTGCACGGAGGCAGCGGATAGGAATCAGCAAACAGTCACGATGATACAGTTGATGGTAGAAGTGGTATGGGAACCACAGTAGTAGAAGTGGTTTGGAAACCACAGAGGTAGAAGTGGTTTGGAAACCACAGGAATCAGCAGCGCTGAAAACACGAGGAATACAGGAACACCTTCAGAGACTCATAGGGAATGAGACTCCAAGATCAGGCAACGTGGTGTTGACCACAGGTGCTTAATATAGGGAGTGTTGCCTGATCTGCCAATTGAGTTAAAGGGACATACACTGAAGTATAGAAAAGGGCTGCGCATGCGCAGACCCTCAGGATGGAGGACGGCCACGGTTCCTAAATGTCCGGGAGGAGGCACTCACAGTACGGTGAGTGACACAGGCTATGCTATCGGACTGCATGTGTGGCTTATGCACGTGATTGTGAAATTGTGTATGGTGGAGAGCAAATACGGTGGAAAGGCTAGTATTAATGTATATTTAGTGCTCCCAGTAGTAGAGTACTCAACAGGTGTGCTGGAAAGGCAAGATATTGCAAGGTTGATATTTTTGTTCTCCTAGTTTCTGTGGTAGGGACCACGCTGTGTACACTTACACACCGTTAAGTGGGGGATGCAGTGATTTGTAGAATACGTTCACAGCCGATTAATCTTAAGCGGGAGTTTTGGTGCTGTGAGGCGCAAGGAGTCCGCTTCCAAATGGGTAAAATGCATGAGATGACTTACGTGACCGAGACTCAGGTCAAAGGTGCCCGGGCAGGATCATTTAAATTGTAGCGTGAAATATGGTGAGAGATAACCGAGATACAGGTTGTGTTAGGACCTTTGAGGTTCGAGAAGTGTAAGGTAAGTATGGAATGGCATACAGTAAAGGTAAGTATGCAATAACATACTGTAATCAGTGGGTCAAGATGACCGATGGATGTGTGAAACTCTTTCTCATGGTTGGTAATGTTGATCAAGTGGTAGTAAGTATGATTAGAGATAAAAAATGCTTGTGAAAACTTGAAATTAAACTGACTATTTAAATCTGTGGCAACCATAAGGGAGTATGTGGCAGGATAACGAGTGCGCAACGGAAAGTAGCGTTGCTAAGCGAACAGAAGCAAGCACAAGCGGGGAAAGTATAAACCAAATGAAAAAAAACTTAGAAAAATAGCAAATGTCAGTGATATTCTATTTTAAGTGTGTAACTGTTCAGGTTTAAATACAAATAACTTCAATATAATTTTCTTTTGTGTGATTGAATCTAGAAAAAAAAAAGAGGCAGTAGTTGAATTCAGTGAGCCCAGTTTTCAAACCGTCCGGAGAGAGGCTTTCATTCCATTCATTGGCAATATGTAAATTGACATCCCTCACCTTATGTGGATAATTACTAAAGTGCAGCCAGGGAAAATAAGTGTACCATGTATTATTATTAGTAAAAGAAATTTGGTGTGTCCTAGTAATGGCTTAGCTTCAGAAATCCTAAAAAGAAAAAAAAATAAGGTTTCACATGTATGTGCTATTAGTAGGTGAGAGATATCCTTTGTGTAGAGACAAACGATTTTAGCTAATTGACTCTGGCGCAATTAGGCTATAGAGTTAGAACAATCAAAGAGACTAGAGATAACAGTTGCTAGGTAATGATTTTGCATAAGAAACAGTTGCAACTAATGAATGTACTCGGTCTGAGGTTTTGTTTTCTGTTTTGTGTTTGCTTTCCGGTTGTTGTTTGATAATAAGGATTGAAAGTAAAGAAATGAAAATATTTTGTTTGTTTTCTGATACTAACTTTGCTTTGTTTTTTTTTCTCTTCTTTAGACAATGACAGCCAAAGAGAAATATATTAAGTAATTATGGGGATTGCAGGAGAAATACAAAATTTTCCCTTAAAAGACAAGTTAACATTGGGTCAGTGTAACACACTTTCTTCTTCTAGAGTGGCTCATAACAACTTATTTGGCTGATATTTATTATTTAAAATGAAGTGTGCATATACTCTGCTTCTAATGTTATCTTTATGTATTCCAGGATGACATGCAAGGGAGATACAGAGTATGCGTCAAAAGGGTTAATTTTTTCCTTCTTTATTATAGCTACAAGTCTATCACAGGTTGTATAGTTATTGTGATCAAAGATACTAGGTTCCATAGGAACGATGTACGACACAGGATTGGATGGGTGGTGTAACTCTCTGTGAAATTTAAAAAGAATGGGGGAGTGGTCATATAATAGTTGAGAGCCAATTTCCTGTAGTGCCCAATCCAGCTGTCATCTTGCTGTAAATCTCCTTTTCTGATTTTCTGTTTTTCTGCAAATCATATCGTTATTATTATTCTTGCTGTCTAATTTTCTGTTCTTTACATCTCTAACTGTCAGTATCTCATTCACGAAGGTAGCTAAAGGTTTTGTTTTTATGCTTACAGAAGCTCCTGATTTTTAAGCAGGAGTTTTGTTGTGGAAACATGATTCAAGTTTTATGGAATGCATGTGGTATCTGCCCTCCCAAGTTCTCCCTAAACTACATATTTCTCCTGACCAAGGTGTACAAAGTGTGCCTCTAGATGCACAAAGGATGGAAGGAGACAGAGGACTAGCTGAATGTGAATTAGGCAGACATACATATATGTATCTCTGTGAGGAACATTTGAATAAGGTTTTGGTCACAAGACCTGACATAAGTGACAACCCTTTAGAAAATGTAAAATTTTTATGTTATATATTTTTCATAGTCAGACATACATGTACTGGATATTGTTATAAATGACATAGGTGCTATAAAAATAGACCCATTTGCCCTCCTCATTTAGCCAGGTAGCTTAAGTTGTGGGATCGAGAATAGCATGTGAGTTGGCAAAGGGTAAATCAGTTGATATACACTGGTTTTGACTACTTTTCTAGGATAGGGGGCAATGTTGAGACAACAGAGGAACTTTTATGACAATAGCAGTATATGAGTAGCACACTTACATTACATGGAGGACTTGTGACAGTGACACAGTTACCAAATGAAGTAGCTGTTATTTAATTTAAAGCCTACACACATAATTGTAATAACAGGGCGGATGAAGCTGTCAAATGGGCTGCGGGTTTAAATATGTTTTTTTTGTTTTTTTCTAAACACATTAAAATTAGTTCAAATGTAAGGGTTGTGTTCCCTGCAGGAAAAAGTAGTCTGGAAGGTGAAGGGATATGTCAGGAGTCCCCTGGACTCTGAAGAGATGGACAAGGTAGACCTGTTGCTCCCACAGTGCATCTTCCAGGCCCAGCTGGGGCAGGACATGGTCTGACTCATCTGGGTAGAGAAGGTATGTGTAAGGTGGTAAGAGCATACTGGTGTGCAACAGACTTTTCTTCTTAGGCTAGTAGGAAGGCAATGTTCTGTCTTACTTGAATGAGGAAAAATGTTGGGAAGACAATACCAATAGAGCTATCCCATACCCCTCCTACAGATGGATTTTTTTCTATGTAAAGCAAATCAACTTCATCTAATTGCCACCTTGCAGGATTCTCAAGTATATACTGGTGTACTGATATAATCTATATCTGGGTAAAGGTCCATTCAAATGTTTCTAATATTGCTGTGTCATACTCAGGATTTTTGCTAGTAGATATGGTATCCCTAGAGTTATAGAAAGTGATAGGGGTATTCATTCTTACTGGTATTAACTTTTAGATAATGAGTACAACGTGTGAGCACTGATAGTAAGTTACATACTCTTTATCAGCCAAAAGCCAGTGGGAAAATAGAGAAAACAGTACTAGCTAGACTGAATTGAATAGAGTGATGGTTGAAACTAAATCGGAGTGGCCGGAAGCTTTGGCCACTAGTCCTTCATATCTTCAGAAACACTCCTATGCCACCTCTTAAACCTGTCACCTTTTGAAATACTTTCGACTTTTACTGAGATGAGTTTATAATGGAGAGACTGTGGAAAATCTGAGTTTATAATGGGGAGACTGTGGAAAATCTGAGTTTATAATGGAGAGACTGTTCAAGATCTTCTAAAGAAAAACAAATAGTAAGACAGCTACAAAGGACGTTCGAAACACTGTCTCCAGATGTGTTTTCCTAACTGTTATGACGTTGGACTGGGAGAATATTTTATGGACTGTAATTTCCTACGCTCAAGTTGTTTTGACAGATAGGTACCAAGTGTTAACGACCAGCATCACATCCCTAGGAGTAGCAGAGAGACACTTGGACCCATTCCACCCACTGCAGAGGAGTCAACAACCTGGAGAAGGTACAAATTGCAGCCGAGAACGACACTCATGAATCTGTGCTGGGAGACCCAAGATCGCAGTTAAAAACACCTGCAAAGACTGTTATACGCGTTGCAGTTTTCCTGTTTTTCTTTTCCAGTGTTTCTTTCATCTTATTCCCTTTCTAGAAAAGTCAATTCTTTCAATGGTGAACCGGTTATGGAGACTTGTTCGGGTAGTGATACTGAGGAGGTGGGGTAAAGGAGAAGTTAGTAGCACAATCGGTCCAGCCAATTACACTATTCAATTCAGGGGTAAAATAAAAGTTTTGCTTACCTTGGAACATGGAGACAGTGTGAGGGACTATTGTCTGATGAGTACTGTGTCTGTAAGTGCTGTGACATCATAGTTGAACAGAGGTGCATCCAGTGATACCAGTTCAGTCATAATTTGGACTTGAGCGGGCATCCATGGAATGATTATTAATCTTTAGTGGGTAAGGTTTTAGACCAAGCTGAGTGCTGGGTGTGCTCTCACATGCCTCAGAGACTAAATTATGTAGCACTAGTTCTCTTTCCACTAAATATTTCTGATGTACTCGAATTATGAGGTGGGAGGCCAGAAGAGGGAAGGTAATACAGCTAGGTCCCTTAGTTTGAAGTCTCCCAATATTCGTCTGGCTGATCACCGTTTCATGTACAAAGAAACTTGAGTATTAGGAGACAGGACGGACTGAACAGAAAATAGCCTGCTCCACAAGTGTTGATGAAAAGCCTATTGATGTTATTAGTGTGTATTTAACTAAAAAGGCTGAAGGAAAACGTAAATAAGATTATGTTAACAGACATAGGATGATGTTAATGGTGAAAATGTATTGTTTAAATGTCATATAAGCTAAGAAATGCTTCAGACAGATGGACATGCTAGGCATGAGGAAGTTTATTAGCATATTCTATATTGATGTAGGTATAATATTTATTATTGTTATATTTTATTTATAAAATTTCAGTTTTTGGCTGCAATTTTGTTTACTATGCTGGTGGACAGAGGGGGATGGCAGGTGGAGGGGAGCGCCCTTCTGCCTTGCCTACCCCGCTCACCGTTGACACTGGGGTGGCCCTCTGAAGACCGTTGGGCCCTAGGCAGTCGCCTCGGTTGCCTAGCGGTAGATCCGGCTCTGATAGGCACCACCATCACCCCACCAATAAATTAATATGTCCTGTACACTATTAATTTAATAGCCCATGCCCCCACCTAAATTACATTGAAATCACCCCTTCCCCATACTTACCTGCTTTCATTCCAGCACTGCAGTGTCTTCTTCTCTTGCTGCCTGCACATGTGGGACAGCTCACATCACGTGGTACATGCCTCATGAGGTCAGCAGGGGATGAACAGATCATTATGATCTGTGGCCACAAGCAATAGTATGGCTGTATATATCAGGGTAGGTTTCCTAATTGTTATGGTGTGAACATTAGATGGTTTAAGTTATAACTTGCATAATGATGGGCTTTATAGATGCATTGTAGCACTTTACTGGTCATCTTTTCTCCATTATTTGTTCTCTCCAAAACAACCTTCCGCACCTTTTTGCATAATACCATCTCCTATTCCTGGTTCTCTAATTGAAGCCTGTTCCCCTGTTCTCTTGATCTAATTATAGAACATACAAAATCTAAAGTAAAATTAAAAAATGGCACTTCTACTTCTCAATGTGTTATCTCCTGTTTATGACACACAGTAAAGGCCCCAGTCCATATCATGCCACACAATAGTGCCCCCAAATCATATTATGCCACACAGTAGTGCCCCCAAATAATATTATGCCACATAGTAGTGCCCCCAAATCATATTATACCACACAGTATTGTCTACAAATAATTTTGTGCCACACAGTGGTGCCACAGTTCAATTTATGCCACATTGTTCAATTTATGCCAAAATTCATATTATGCCATAGAGTAATACCCCACTTCATATTATGTCACAGAGTAATACTCCATTCATATTATGTCACAGAGTATTGCCCCATTTATATTATCTCACAGCGTAATTCCCCCTTCATATTATGTCACAGAGTAATGCCCCCACTTCATATTATGCTACAGAATAATCAATGCCTCCTTCATATTATGCCACAGAGTAATCATGATTACATTAATGATCATTAATGCCCCCTTCATATTATGTTAAAATCCCATGTGTACTTACAAATATGGCTTTCAAAGTTTTTCTTTTTGATTGTAAAGGTTTTTCTGTAGTGTAGTGTGTCCCTCTTCTCCTTGGGGCTTGTATTGCGGATTCTCTAACATAAGCCTCCTCCGCGAGATGCACAAGAGATTGTTTCTCCGTGATAGCCAGACTTACTTGTTACTTGGAACGCAGGCTCCAGGTAGTTTTCATATACAGGTACTGCATAACTTCGTTGCTCTTGGTAATTGGCGATTACCGCCACATTGTTACTTTCTGGCTCTGGGCAGTTGATGCATGCAGGCACTGTGCTAATTTTTGTCTCTAGGCAGGAATTAGCACAGTGACTAGGTTTGGTTTGTGGTTGCATATGTGTATGTGTTTTCAACAAGAGGCTTGTTGCATGGATTGTAGCTATAACAGTTTAGGAGGGGATGGGTTCTATTCAAACTTTTGTTCCTAAGAATTATTGACAAATTTTTACAATGTAACAATTTATGCTGTCAGAAGGATCACATCCAATTTGTTCCTCGTTGATGCAATGTAATAAGGATGTGGGAAGACAAATGTGCATTGTGTGTTACCTTTCAACCTCAACTACCTCAAGCAAATCTGTCTGGATGAATTGTGTCTTTCAGATACTCAATGCTGGGATCTAACTTATTGACAACATGCTAGTTCTCTCAGCTACTAGGCTATGTATGAATACTGTGTCTTATCATGTTCATGTTTCAAGAACAATATAGCTCCAAACTTCATTATAAGGGGATATACTATGATATTTTACCTTGATGCATTTTATGAACATTTTTTTAGACCCAGTGTTATTAGCTGTCAATGGAAGAAGTTCAGCCAATGTTGACTGATCTTTTAAAAACAAATCTCAAATAGTGTTGGCATGACAAGTAGTCATTTACTAATGCAGTTATAAAGGGCTGTTTTCATTCAATAAGTTTCCCTTTTGATGCACTTTTATATTATAGTGATCACCTTTATGATAGTGACCTTTGTTGTAGAGTTATTCTGGTGAAACATTCCTATATTTTTGACCTTTTAGAATCTAAGAGCCTCATCTACTTCAGTTTCAATTGTATGTGACCTTGTGTCTTATTTGTTGTGTTGTGTGTTGTGATATCTTACTGTTTATTTTCCAATAAAATGCACAAAATAGTCTTTTATCCCTTTTTTGTTTTTCTTTAGTTGCCTTGCTATTTGTTGTTACTATTAAGATTTTGGAACATACATTACTGCCTCTAAAATCTGAAAGCTAGAAAGATTTTCGTCATGCAGAAATAGTGTTGAGGTTGTTTTCAATGCATTGCAGACATGGAGTATGATGACACAACACTTTTAAAGAAAAATACTGTTTTCTTGTGCATTCTCTGGTGGCACCCAATAGCAGACACACTGCTTACATACTTTTACACAGATAACTGAACTTATTATGCTAAAGAGGACCACCCTGATGTTAATACAGCAGGTTCATATCGACCCTAACATGCTTTTAAATGCAAAAATCTATAAATAACGGGTTTTTCGTCCTCACTTGCCAAAAAGTCCTCACTTTGAAGGTTTGTATTCATACAATAAGTGATTAGTAAGTCCTAATAAGTATAGAGATACAAAACACACACACTAACATTACCCTGCTCATATGTTGTTGGACTTGTAAACACGCAAACAATGACCCTTCCCCACTTTCTTATAATTTCATATTTTTAACCAATCAGAGCTCAGAATAAGGTTTATATAATATATCATTCTCTGAAAATCATTCCAAGATAAGAGTGAACAACTTAAAGTATTTTAGATAAACCTTTTCTAGTTATTTATTTGTTTTTTTTTGTTCTAAAGCAGGGTTGTCCAACACGCCTGTAAATGTGGCCCAGAAGGAGTTTTGGTTGTGGCAAGGGGGCAGCACTGTTAATGGAAAAAAAAATCCTGGAAAAAAAAGAAAAGAAAATACTTACCTTGCGGTCACGTCAGCTGGTACTCCGGCTCCCTCCCTTGTCTCCTCCTCCGTGCGGTGCTCGCAGTGAATGTCGGGCGTGATGTCATCACGCCAAACATCCATTGCGGAGTGCAGCACAGAGGAGTCACCCACGTGAGAAGAACAATCAGCAGCACAACATTGGAGAAAAGAAGAGAAGAGGACAGGAGAACAAGCCGATTAAAAGGTAAGTTAAGGGGGATTTTTTTTATTATTTCAAGGGACGCTGACCAGTGAATAAAAGTCACCTTGTCCTGGAGCATCATGGACCTTATCTCCCTGCTACATACTTCTACTTGTAATACTAATGGGGCATTATATATTATTCTCTTTGGCCCATTATAAGTTGTTATCCCTTAACTAACATAGTGGTGTGCAAATAAAAGAAAATTGTTGTCCGGCGCTCAGAAACAAACAGAATTTAAAAATCACTGTGTCAGCATAAACATAAAGGAGAATTTTGTGCACAATATAGCTATATTGGGGTTAAGCTCACCTGCCGGACGTCAAGGGGGACTCACCTACAAGAGATGCCTTGACGTCCGGCAGGTGAGCTTAACCCCAATATAGCTATATTGTGCACAAAATTCTTCTTTATGTTTATGCTGACACAGTGATTTTTAAATTCTGTTTGTTTCTGAGCGCCGGACAACATTTTTCTTTTATTTGCACTTGCACATTTGTCCTATTTGTCCTTGGCTGCCGTTTCAAATGATTTTATACACTTGTACACATTTCATTAATTTAAAGAAGCGCCCTTTTTCCTTTCACTAACATAGTGGTGTAATTAGCAAAACAGGTCACAATTTGGGGTCACAGTGATGTATATGTCAGGTACCGCAGGCCTGTTCAGGGCACCCTGATATACAATGCCTGGCTTAAATGCACTTTATTGATATTGCATCGAAACAATACAAAAAGTGATTATAGTATAATAACTAGAGAGGATTTTTTGAACAGGGCGATTGAAAGGTAAGTATAGGGGGATTTGAAAAAAAAGTGATAACATTGCACTATATTGTTGCGCAGTGCGCGTTACTGGTGCTGTACAATATGATGTAGTGTGTGTGACGGGGGTATTTATTTCTCCTAATGACCCTCAACATTACATTGTTAGCACCCCAATTACATCAATAAATACCATGACAATACATTATTAGTGCCCAAATTACAGCAATAAATAACCCCACACACACACTCATATTACATCAATCACCCCCACATTACAGCGTCCAGCATGACCCCCCACATTACAGCATCCAGCATGACCCCCCACATTACAGCATCCAGCATGACCCCCCACATTACAGCATCCAGCATAACCCCCCACATTACAGCGTCCAGCATCACCTCCCACATTACAGCGTCCAGCATCACCTCCCACATTACAGCGTCCAGCATGACCCCCCACATTACAGCATCCAGCATGACCTCCCACATTACAGCAACCGGCATCACCTCCCACATTACAGCAACCGGCATCACCTCCCACATTACAGCACCCAGCATCACCTCCCACATTACAGCACCCAGCATCACCTCCCACATTACAGCACCCAGCATCACCCCCCACATTACAGCATCCAGCATGACCCCCCACATTACAGCATCCAGCATGACCTCCCACATTACAGCAACCGGCATCACCTCCCACATTACAGCAACCGGCATCACCTCCCACATTACAGCATCCAGCATCACCTCCCACATTACAGCATCCAGCATCACCTCCCACATTACAGCAACCGGCATCACCCCCACATTACAGCATCCAGCATCACCTCCAACATTACAGCATCCAGCATCACCTCCCACATTACAGCACCCAACATCACCCCCCACATTACAGCATCCAGCATGACCCCCCACATTACAGCATCCAGCATCACCCCCCCATTACAGCATCCAGCATCACCCCCCACATTACCGCAACCAGCATCACCCCCCACATTACAGCGTCCAGCATGACCCCCACATTACAGCGTCCAGCATGACCCCCACATTACAGCAACCAGCATCACCCCCCCACATTACAGCATCCAGCATCACCCCCTACATTACAAAATCCGGCATCACCCCCCACATTACAGCATCCCGCATCACGCCCCCAGTTCAAGAAAGGATGGTTAAAAACACATTGCACATGAGAAAATATTTGAACTTACCTGATCATGGCATCCTGTGTTCTGTTCTCCTTCTGGGTGCGCTGGGCGAGGAGGCATCAGCAGCTGTCAGCTCACAGGCAGTCGGGAGCAGGAACAGAGGGCAGTGGTCGAAGCGGAAATTTAGAAGTGGGGGTATGGAAAATATAAGTGAATTGTCCCCTCTGTGCATTCCTATTCTTCATTACTACTTGTGTTTTATGATGGCTGTATCCCTGACATTCCCATTCTTAAGATGCCTCTCCCTTTACACTTTCTTTCACCTATGCCACTGCACCATCTTCTCCTTTGTCCCTCTCACTTAACCTATTTTTTTATTATGAAAAATTTACCTGGGTGATAATATGTTCCCACAAGATGATACCAGGTCTGGTAGTTGGCCAATATGGAACCCCAATAAGCACTGATTAGGTTTGAAAGTCTTTGCCAGTTAACTCCGGGTACACTTTCAGCAAGTTGGTGTGGGCAAGAAACGGTTCAGATCCCGGCAGGGCCGGACTGGGACTAAAAATCAGCCCTGGCATTTATAGCACACAGGCCTACGTGTTGTGAGCTCCATGCACTATATTGTTGCGCACTGATGCTGGCGCAGTGCGCGTTACTGGTGCTGTACAATATGATGTAGTATGAGTAGTGTGTGTGACGGGGGTATTTATTTCTCCTAATGACCCTCAACATTACATTGTTAGCACCCCAATTACATCAATAAATACCATGACAATACATTATTAGTGCCCAAATTACAGCAATAAATAACCCCCCACACACACTCATACTACATCAATCACCCCCACATTACAGCGTCCAGCATGACCCCCCACATTACAGCATCCAGCATGACCCCCCACATTACAGCATCCAGCATGACCCCCCACATTACAGCATCCAGCATCACCTCCCACATTACAGCATCCAGCATCACCTCCCACATTACAGCGTCCAGCATCACCTCCCACATTACAGCATCCAGCATCACCTCCCACATTACAGCAACCAGCATCACTCCCCCACATTACAGCGTCCAGCATGACCCCCCACATTACAGCATCCAGCGTCACCCTCCACATTACAGCAACCAGCATCACCTCCCACATTACAGCATCCAGCATGACCCCCCACATTACAGCATCCAGCATGACCCCCCACATTACAGCACCCAGCATCACCCCCCACATTACAGCAACCAGCATCAAACCCACATTACAGCAATACCCTCTCCTACTTATTAACAATACTAAGCCCCAAACACACTAGAACATTGACGCCACCACGCCACCCCATACTACAGCAATACCACCAATTATACAGGCGCCATTGTAGGAAACCAATGTTTTGCTTTTTTTAAATCTCCCACAAGATAGCAACAACAGAATACATACACACATATAGGTAACAGGTACCCTTTTCCCTCAATTAAATAGTAATGGCAGAATTTTCATGAATCATTCCACATGAAATAAAACTCTAACATATATCTAAAAAAAAAAACATAACTATTGAATGATCATTTGAACCCACACGGCCACATTAAAAGTATTTCAATCTACAGCAAAATGTCAGAGAAGATAATATGGCAGAAGTTCATATTATGCCACACCATAGTGCGCCCAGTTTATATTATGCCACATCGTAGTGCCCCAAGGTCATATTATGCCATAATAGTGTCCCCAAATAACATTATGCCATAGTAGTGCCCACAAATTATTAGTAGTGCCCAGACAAAAACTCATTCACAAATAAAAATTGTACAGCATATCAGATACTGAGTGTGTAAGTCCCAGGAGCAGCTTAATACACCATTTACAATGCAAACATAAATAGATATATTGACACAATCAGATAAAATTTATGACAAGCAATGTTTTTTCCTCTTAATTAAAAATCTTTGTACAGATAAATATGAAAGAAACATTAAAGCGCAATAATGAGCAATACATAGTGTTTTAAACGTCATTAGATACACAGTAGTGCCCCCAGTTCAAGAAAGGATGGTTAAAAACACATTGCACACAAGAAAATATTTGAACTTACCTGATCATGGCATCCTGTGTTCTGTTCTCCTACTGGGTGCGCTGGGCGAGGAGGGATCAGCAGCTGTCAGCTCACAGGCAGTCGGGAACAGAGGGCAGTGGTCGAAGCGGAAATTTAGAAGTGGGGGTATGGAAAATATAAGTGAATTGTCCCCTCTGTGCATTCCTATTCTTCATTACTACTTGTGTTTTATGATGGCTGTATCCCTGACATTCCCATTCTTAAGATGCCTCTCCCTTTACACTTTCTTTCACCTATGCCACTGCACCATCTTCTCCTTTGTCCCTCTCACTTAACCCCCTGCACCACCTTCTCCCCTGGCTGTCTCACCCCCTCCCCAGCACCCCCTAACCCTTGGCTCTCTTTTACCCCCCTCTTAGCACCCCCTACCCCCTGGCTCTCTTTTACCCCCTCTCCCAGCACTTTCTACCCCCTGGCTCTCTCACCCCTCTCCCAGCACCCCCTACCCCCTAGCTCTCTCACCCCACTCACAGCACCCCCTTCCCCTTTGGCTCTCTCATCCCCTTTCCCAGCACCCCCTTCGGCTCTCTCATCCCCTCTCCTAGCACCCCCTTCCCCTTCGGCTCTCTCATCCCCTCTCCCAGCACGCCCTTCGGCTCTCTCATCCCCTCTCCCAGCACCCCCTTCGGATCTCTCATCCCCTCTCCCAGCACGCCCTTCCCCTTTGGATCTCTCATCCTCTCTCCCAGCAACCTCTTCCCCTTTGGATCTCTCATCCCCTCTCCCAGCAACCCCTTCCCCTTTGGATCTCTCATCCCCTCTCCTAGCATCCCCTTCCCCTTTGGCTCTCTCATCCCCTCTCCCAGCACCCCCTTCGGATCTCTCATCCCCTCTCCCAGCACCTCCTTCCCCTTTGGATCTCTCATCCCCTCTCCCAGCAACCCCTTCCCCTTTGGATCTTACATCTCCTCTCTCAGCAACCCCTTCCCCTTTGAATCTCTCATCTCCTCTCTCAGCAACCCCTTCCCCTTTGGATCTCTCATCCCCTCTCCCAACAACCCCTTCCCCTTTGGATCTTTCATCCCCTCTCCCAGCAACCCCTTCCCCTTTGGATCTCTCATCCCCTCTCCCAGCAACCCCTTCCCCTTTGGATCTCTCATCCCCTCTCCCAGCAACCCCTTCCTCTTTGGATCTCTCATCCCCTCCCCCAGCAGCCCCTACCCCCTGACTCTCTCACAATGGTGATCCCTGAGCGCAACTCGCGGCACCCCCGTGACCCCCCCGCAAAAATCGCGGCACCCCCGCAGCTCCCCCTCCCCCGAAAATCGCGGCACCCCCGCGACCCCCCCCTACCCCGAAAATCGCGGCACACCCGCGACCCCCATTCAGAAAAAAAAAACCTGGAAACTGATTGCTTGTAAGTGCAACGGGGGAGGAACCAGCTACCATGAAGACAGGAGTCGGGCCGGCCCATATAGCCATCGGCCCTTCTGGCATTTGCCAGATGGCCAGTCCGGCCCTAGATCCCGGTGTTGATACTCTGCCCAACTCATTTAATCATCATTGTTATTATTATTATTATTATTATTATTATTATTATTATTTTCGCAGATTTGTAAGGTGCCACAGTGCTCCACAGCACCGTACAATAGGGAAAATAGGACATACATAAAACAATGACATACAAAGCAGACAGAACAAATGCAGACATCAAAACTAGAGATACTCAGGCTCAGTTCCTCAGAAACTGAATACACCCGAACTTATGGGATCCGAGTACCGAGCCGAGTCGGCTCGGTACTTTCGCGCTCTTTCGGATTCCAAAACGAGGCAAAACGTTATTGTGACGTCGCCAGATCTCGGATCTCGCGAGTTTTGGAATCTATAAATACCGCCCTCCACTGTGACCTAGCGCAATTGAGAGAGGGATACAGAAGGGGTAGGATAGAGTGTAGAGCAGTTGGGCAGGCCAACTTGCAGAATTTAAAGAGAAGGCTGGTAGCAGTGTTAAAAAAAACTCCATTGCTAATTGTCATTGCTGAAATACAAATATACAAGTCCTTGCAGGCTTTTTTTCTGAATATGCACCAAAAAGTGTAGGGTGTTTATATATTCCCAAAGACAAGAGCTCCATTGCAAATTGTCATTGCTGAAATACAAATATACTAGTCCTTGCAGGCTTTTCTTCTGAATTGCACCAAAAAGTGTAAGGTGTTATATACACCCAAAGACAAGAGCTCTATTGGTAATTGTCATTGCTGAAATACAAATATACTAGTCCTTGCAGGCTTTTCTTCTGAATTTGCACCAAAAAGTGTAAGGTGTTAGATACACCCAAAGACAAGAGCTCCATTGGTAATTGTCATTGCTGAAATATAAATATACTAGTCCTTGCAGACTTTTCTTATGCATTTGCACAAAAAGTGTACGGTGTTATCAAAATGGATTCACAGAAGTACACAGAAGAGCAGGAGCACCAAGCAGCTGCTGCCACCAGTCATTATGATAGTAATCCCTGTACGTCATCTGGTAAAGTCTATGTAAAAGCACATAGTGTTTTTACGTTCTGCAAACAAAAATATAAAAAAACACCTTTTACCTTGGTCAAGAAAAAAACACCTGTAATCAAGGTATAGTTAAGTGGTGAAAAAAATAAAATTGCCAACATGCCATTCTACACACGCAGTGGCAAAGAAAGAATCAGGCCTTCACCTTTCTCTATGAGTGCTAGTTCTGCAACTTTCAGTGAGGCATTTTCTTGCAAGGTCAGTCATGATGATGCAAGACCTTGTCATTCTGACTCAAAAAGTGTGTTATATAGGTAACACAAAAAAGAGAGCTGCTTTGCTTATTCTCATTGCTGAAATGCAAATACTAGTCCTTGCAGGCTTTACTTCTGAATTTGCAGGCAAATTCAGAAGTGTTATATAGGTAACAGACAAAGAGGAGTGCTCCATTGTTGAAATACAATTAGGAAGGCTAGCAGGCTTGTCTTCTGAATTTTCATCAAATTCTACTGCGTTATATAGGTAACAAAGAGGAGTGCTCCATTGCTAAGAGTCATTGCTGAAATAGAAATTATAGGGCTGGCTGGCTTGGTCTAAATCTGCAGTTACATTTTACTGTACCATAGCTCACTCAGAAACAGGAGAGGTGGCAGGGATCAGTGCTGAAACAGAAGTTGTAATAATACAGCTGTCAGTGTTCTTCAAACTCTCCAGTGACATTGTATTGTGCCACAGCTCTTACAGAAACAGGAGGGGTGACATTGTTGTTGTCACTCTCCAGTCTCAGTCATGATGATACTAATCCCTCTACCTGATGTGCTAAAGCCTATATTCAAGTGCATAGTGGTTTTAAGTCTGGGAAACAAAAATGTAAATAAAAAGCTTGTACCTTTTTAAAGAAAAGAAAACCTCTCTAAAATAAAGGTGAAAGTTTACTGTAGAAAAACATAAAATTGCCAAGATACCATGCTACCCAAAATATTACCAGGCATACAACTGTCGAAGTCGTATAATTGGATGAACGAAAGTATATTGGTTAATATTGTTTTATTGGTCGATTGCACTCAGTATGCCATGCTACACGTGGCATACTGCGATCGCATTGTAAAATACGCACGTACACACTCGCATTACAACATTTAGTTATTTATATAATTCATATTCATATTGAATCTATTCTACAGTGATTTATGAGCATAAAGCATTTAGTTTATTATTAGTTTATATATTATGATTATATGTACACCTCAGTGTTATTTAAGGTCCAGGTTAAAGGAAATGTGTCATATTAATCCCCTTTACATCAGCAGCTGTCCGATGCATTCGGCGAAGAGATCGCACATTGCATACTCTAGTTATTGATGTTAGGGAATAAACCTTTAATATGATGCTGACTATAAAATGCTAATAGACTAGTTGTAACTGGAGTCTTGGCAGGAACAAAGGAGCACATCCGCTGGAGAGATGACCCCCACCTTTGGATTCTTTAGTTTGAACTTGCCTATGACCTGTTTACCCTGGACCCACCCGAAGTCTGGACTTATAGAAGCAAGCCACGTCATCTGTATTGTTCACTCTGTAGCACTGAATGTATATATATATCATAGCTGCGCTCCCAGTAGCTTCTGTCATTCTCTGACCACAGTATTCAAGGGTGAACTATTGTTCACTGGTGCCCGTGGGAGCGCGGCGGTATGTATGTATCTTTTGGTATTGACTGTACTGTACTGTATTATATTATAATCATGTATTGAACTGTTAACTTTTTACATCTGCTAAAATAAATTACTTTGTGCCTTGGAAACACAATACGATCGCCAATGCAATGCTTATTTGAAAACGATAGAATTACTTTAATACAAGCATCAAGCTCCCTTCTCTTAGCTAGATTTCAGCACCTGCAATCTACACTGTCATCATATTCACCCTCATCATTGTGTACATCTTCCTCAAACAATACAAATTTATCCCCGCTGGAATCCACCATCATATAAGTCTGTGTACTTTGATGTAATTGCCGATAATGGCCTTCCTCATGGAATTTGTAGTTCATTCCTTAGTCTTAAGTAGTTCATAATTCCCTATCATTCATAACTTGTGTATGCACTCTGCGATTCCTTCGCAGAGTGAACTAAACAGTAGCAAATGTTAAGAGGTTTATTATGATACCACACATGTTATGATTCCTTCAACCTGTTCCATATATTTCACTAATATGCATATAACTTTAATATAAAACATAAATACTACTATATTTCGACATAAATGACTATGTGTTGCAACTACCATTAATGTGTACTATTTTACAAGTGAGCGTGTTTGTGCGAATGTATGTAAAAAGACTATTACTGTTGGTGCCACGTGTTGTGGCTGCGTACGCCCTTTTACGTTGTAACGTGCCCTTTTACGTCGTAGTGTACCGTACGCATCTTTTCAGACAAAGACAACCAAGTTTGCTCGATTTTAATTGAAATGACTTTATCCAATTTGCTGACTTCGACAGCTCCACCCTTTGATATTGTAACAAACTATCACCCAATCACTGTTTCAAGTTCAGGATTATACAATACTTCTTCACAGACCATGATCTCGGTATCTGATACCACCCTTTCAGTCTCTTTCTCAGTGTTACTCCTAGGAGACCATTTTCCACACTTCAACACAGTAGGAACACATTTGACACATAAACCAATCGCTAAGATGACACCCAGTATAAGGAGAAGGAGCTTACCTAAACTAGTAACCATTTCCTGTACCCACTTCCCCAGACCGGAGAACCATTTCACAGGGTTCAACCACGAGAACCAACCTGCCACCTTTTCCCCGACCTCATATAACGAAGAATTATGGTTCTTTCGAAATTCCCATTTCAGTTGCAAAATTTCATCCATCTTCTGGTCTATAACCTCTTTTGGGTCATCCGTATTATTGGTGATGTACGTGCAACATTTGACACCAAACTGGGTGGCCAGTGTCACACAGTACCCACCAGTAATAGAGGTGAGATAATTTAGTACCAGTCTATGTTGCACCAACTCCTTCTTGTACGCTTGTAGCTCCCTTCCAGTATACCTGAAAGTGTCATCATACATCTCGGTGATATTATCTATTAATTTAGCTAGGTCTTGGATATATTTAAAGTTTAATGTTCCCCGAGCGGTCCTGGTGAGATCTAGAGCAACCATAACTTGAAAACCAGCAGTTTCACTAATCAATTTTGTAGCTATGGGTTCCTCACCAGGAATCATATTTCTCTTGCCACGGTGTTCATACTGTGTGTGTATGTATGGTGGTGATGTAGTCTTGTGAATACCAACCATTTCTTCATAAGTAAAAGTCATGATTTCAGGAACCAGTTTAGCTAAGAAGCACAAGCCCTTGGAACTCGGAGTCACCCAGGAATAAGCTTTCCTTCCACAAACAAAATACACATCATCAGGGAGAACATAAGGAACAGTATGCCCATTAATTATATCACACAGAGTTTTGATAAAACTACCCATGCCTAGTGTCTCCATTTGCTCCAGACACGTGTCGGCATGGATGACATTCTTACAATTATCTATGGAGACTTTTCCAATGGCTACTTTCTTATGTTTGGTTATACGCCCTAGTTTGTGACTTCCATCAACATTCCTGCCTATTGGTGACCTAGTGAGTCTCCCTCTAAAATGAGTTTGGCGAGCCATTGTCTGATCTGATGGGTCAGCTTCCCAATTCTCCAGACGTTTTGCATGAGAGATATTTAGACACAGCAAAGATCTGTCTATGGAGTATTGTCGAAGCGTCAGACTAGTGGACCTAGTGTTATTGTACCTCCCGTCTATGGGCCTCCCACCCCTCAATTTGAGTACTTTGGATATGTTTAGAGGGAATGGCACTAGTCCTATATTATGCTGTCCTTGTGGAACGCAAGAGCACACCCAACACTCGGTTTGGTTTAGCACCTTACCCACCAGGGAGTGATAATCCTCCAACGGATGCCCGCCTATATTCAGAGTACTGGGGGACTGGCATCGTTGGATGCATCTCTCTTCAACTAGGGAGTCGCAGAACTTGCAGATACAATACTCATCAGACAATAGCCCCTCACACTGCCTCCGAGTTCCTGAGCTAGCAGACCTTTTCATAACCCCCGGACCAAGCTTGATAATGGGCTGCTCTGAGTATCCTAATATTATAATGTGGAACCGCGCTCTCCTACCAAGGTCTGTGAGAGCTGCACCTGCTAAGGGTATCCCTCCCTTTAGAATAGATCCAAAATTTTATATTGCTGGGCGCTCATCAAATGATTATCCAAAAGTGCAGATCTAATATTCTATTGATGTCATAAAGCCAATGAATAGTTGCTAACATTTATTAAAATACAATAAAATTACAATAGAAGTATGAACATGTGTTGCCATACATAAATGAATAAAATAACGATATGTGTATTACTAATACTAACAATTTGAATATAGGTTAACAACCTACTGCATATTAGCAGGTATAACTTGATATAATAAACAGTAAATGACAATGAATGACAATAATAATAATCTCTTTCTTAAACGTCCATGAAACACAGTCCTAATTTCCTTGGTTAATGACGCATGCTGCTGGAGATAAAACCTTGTATGATATCAACATATAATTATTAACAGTCCCCATGAAGGTAGGAAACTTCCGAAACAAAAGGAGTATCCGTCACGCTTGGCATCAATATATCCGCTATGAGGAATGAATTAGGCTCTCAAAATGTGTTAGTCCATGCGATATGATATGATACTTGCGGTTTGTAGTTGGAATAAGTGTAGGTCCAGAATGCGCAGTGAATCCACTTTTATGTCCCGATGTTCCGCAGTCAAAATACTAATAACAACTTGTCCCAACCGAAAAAAGAGAAAAGAAAAAAGGAGAAAAAAAGAAGGGGGGAGATAGATCAGCAGCGGGTGATCACGCCGCTGCTGTTAGCGGCTGTCGATGCGTTCCACTGTGGAGCGCAAACACACTTCCGGTATTGACGTCACTTCCGGATATTGCTTTGGGCCAATAGAATGATAGTGGGTGGAGTCCCAACGCGTTTCGTCCTGCTCCGGACTTTCTCAAGGGCTATTGTGAACGTCTATGGTCCTGTGATTTAAATATGCTGGGGTTGAACCTAATAGGTTCCCAGATCTTTAGTGCCCCAGTCTTTGTTTTCGTATAATACAGCTCATTATGCACGCAATGAATGCGGTATATTTATGCTTTTAATAGTCACTTCAGTCAGCATGATATTATACTGTCTTATATGTATCCTCAAAATACATGCAGCATTAAACAGTGTGCATTGTCATATTGTAGTTGTCACAAATTACCTCATTTCAATGATATTAATACATGAATTAAATGAAAACATATATAGAAATAAATATATAGACATATAAACATTGAATGTACAACAGAGATTCTTTTGTAAACAGATTCTGTTTGCAATAGCATAAGGAAACCATTTTTTATATATAGATGACAAGATATGGAAATAACCGTGATCCTTAAGGGCTTAATGGTATATATATTTTGCACATGCTAATTATGATAGCTCATAATAAAGATTAGGGGAACAAGTATGAAAATTGAGGTAACAAGTATGATATTTGACAGTGATAAGATGACATTTAGGAGGATCCCATGTTCTATAATCTGATTCCTCTTTTGAATCCACTTTTGTTTTTGGTCTGGGTGTAGTGCAGATAGCACTGGAAAGCGTGAGGGATGGGGAGGAACCTACAGCACCGGGTATTCATAGGTAGTCTCCTATCCCATTACTTACCTGGCCCTCTCTGCTTGGCTTCCAAGGTCGACTGGGATTGGGCATAACCAGAGAGGTATGGCTGTAAATTTAAATTCCCATTACCCACTTGTACCATGCTCACTGTACACTTACCCATCTATCCAAGTGGAATATGGCTGGAATCTATAAATTCATCACAGAGAAAGGTCAAATTCAATATTGAGACCTTTAGGTGCCAATGTCTTCAAATAATAAATAGCCTTTGTTTCCTCTTTATTTAGATATTTCGTCAGGTTCCCTCCTCTCCAATTTTTATTAATTTTCTTAATTCCAATAAATGACATCCCTTCATATTCACAGTTGTGTGTGTCTTTGAAATGCTTGGACACGTGATGGTTTACAAACCCAATAGTTATGTTCCTCAGATGTTCTCTAATCCTTTCTTTTAAGAGTCTAATGGTTCTACCTACGTATTGTTTGCCACAATTACATTGTAGTAGATAGACAACATGCCTACTATTGCAGGTAATGAATTCCTTAATCTGATATGTTTTACCACTGACCTCAGAGTGATACTCTGTGATTGGCCTAGTGCTCCTGCACCTTAATCTTGTGCAGTTCGAGCATTGTCCGCAGTAGTAAAATCCTTTTTTGGTGTTATGTAGCCAGTTACCAATCTTATTTTGTTCTTCTTTAGGGATATAGCTGGAAGTTAGTTTTTGTTTGAAGTCAGGGGCTTTCCTGAAGGACATGCAGGGTTTAACTGGTAATATGGATCCCAGTATGTCATCCTGTTGCAGAATATACCAATGCTTCTGGATGATTCGTCTAATTTTATCTGATTCCTGGGAATAGTTAGACACAAAGAATATCCTATCATTATTCAGTGTAGTGGATCGTGTAGATTCCTCCTTACCGCTATTATTTTCGCTTTTATATTTAAGTAACTGACTCCTATCTGTATCCTGAAGTTTGTTAAAGGCTTGGCCAACTATGTGAGGGTCATACTTCTTGTCAAGAAATTGTTGCTGCATATCTTTACCTTGTTCAATAAAATCCTCTATTGCTGTACAGTTACGTCTAACACGAGTGAACTGACTAAATGGTATACTGCGTAGCCAGTTCGGATGATGACTACTATTAGCCAAGATGAAACTGTTGACGTCAACAGCTTTTCGGTATGTTTTTGTCATTAGTTTGTTCTCTTTGATAAAAATCTCGAGGTCTAAAAATTGTACAGATGATTGACTAAAATTAGCCACAAATTTTAAACCAAACTCATTGTTGTTAATATATCCAAGAAATTGAAGCAAGGCTTGTTCTGTCCCTTTCCAAATTACCAAAATATCATCAATGTATCGCCTCCAGAGTACCAGGTTCGCACTCCAGCTATGTTGGGTCCAGATGAATCCGTTCTCCCAATAACTCATATAGAGGTTCGCATAGCTGGGTGCGAACCTGGTACCCATGGCGGTTCCCTGCATCTGCAGGTAGTAGTCCCCCTCATACCAAAAGTAGTTATGATACAAAATGAATTCAATAATAGATAATATGAATTCAACCTGTTGACGGGTGAGACTGGAGTCTGATTCTAAAAAGAATCTGGTGCTAGCTAATCCTAATTCATGCCTGATGACCGTGTAGAGCGATGATACATCGCATGTGACTAACCAATATTCGTTGTTCCACGTAATGTTCTCAAGAAGTTGTACGATATGTGTGGTGTCCTGCAGATAGGCTTCTTGTGTTTTCACATATGGTTGCAGGAACATATCAACATAGTGAGACAAATTGGCTGTTAGAGAACCGATACCAGATATTATCGGTCTCCCAGGTGGTTTTGTCACATGCTTGTGAATTTTCGGGAGGTAATATATGACAGGGATAATCGGGTCTTTATTGTAGATGTAATTAAACTCGTTAAGGGTAATAATGCCTCTGTCTAGACCCTGTTTCAATATGTCCTTAAGACTCATAGAAAAGACTGCTGTTGGGTCAGTGTCTAACCGTTGATATGTTGCAGTATCTGATAGCAATCGAGTCAGTTCTGCTACATAATCAGCTCGATCTAAAAGAACAATCCCTCCTCCCTTGTCAGCTGGTTTAATGACCACTGTATCTAGATCTTGTAAGACTTTCAGGGCTTTGCATTCTTCATTAGTAAGATTCATATGTGTATGAGACTTCCTCTCTTTTATTTTTCCTAAATCCGATAATACTAATGTCTCAAATGTTGTGATTTCTTTACTTTTGGATTGCTTCGGATAGAATGTAGAGGGGGGTTTAAGATTCGTATGTTTGTATGGGTCGGTATTTTGCTTCATTGCTGCTTCTGCTGGAGTTTTAGCATAGTATCTCTTGAGGGTCAATTTCCTAACATATTTGTGAATGTCTATAAAGGTTTCAAACTTATTCAGTCTATTAGTGGGGGCAAACTTAAGGCCTTTGTTTAATACACTGGTTTCGTGTGATGTAAGTATATGGCCACTGAGGTTAAATATTCCTATCGGGGAGATGTTGTGTTCCTTTCCTCTCTGTTTGCGTCCATGACCACCTCTTCTACCTCTTCTAATTGTTCTGATTTTCTTTTTAGCGTTTGTAGTCTCGTGTTGTTCTGGCTCAGACCTAGGAACCTTGGGCCCAGTCCTATAAAATGACTAATTTGGGTCAGGGGATTTGAGGGATCAATATGTATATCCCCTATATCTGTATTATCCTGGTCTGATTTAGACAATGGTGTTGAATACAAAGTATGGTCATGTTCTCTGATCAGGATAGGTGTATCTAAATGGGGTCTGGCGGGTATCTTCAATGGAGTATCAATATCAGTAGTAGAAACTGAATGTGTCGTGATATCATGTAGCCACCCTTGCTCGAATGACTGCATAGCTAGCTTACAGTAATCAGAATTTGATATACTGCATGTGGTGTTAGATGAGTCACTAACACCAGTATTATTCCCGTTTCCATTCTCTGTGGTCATCGGTATGGTGTTGGTATCATGATGTATCAGTGTCATGTATTGTTGATATGTGAGACCTAGTTTTTTGTATGGTAATCTCTTATTGGACTTACCCTTATCAGTTATTCCAGAAATTGGTATTACAAGAATGGCTTTGTTTTGGGATTTTTTGTATTGTCCCTGTGTTCTGGATTGTCTCTGTGTTCTAGGTTTAACCTGTGTTCTAGATTTTTCCTGTGTTCTAGGTTTAACCCCAAATCTGTCGCGAACATATTTTGATTTTTTCTTATCTATGATCTCTGTTTCTTTTCTATCCAACCTTGTTTTCATGACTGTAATTAGGTTTAGATAGACAGGATCATCTTTAAGGGAATTAAGATCCTGATCTATTGATGTAATATCGTTCTCTAATTGTTTTAGATGCTTCTTGTGTTGATCCATAAGTAATATCATCAATTTTTCAGAGCAGTGATCCAATATTGCCTGCCATTGTTCCATGAACTTCGTATTGTTCCTATAACTGGATGCGGGTTTTTTAATTTTAAGGCCTCTAGGTATCAGATGTTCTTTTTGGTATTGTTCCATGTAAAATATGTCCCACCACACCCGCATTTCTTTCTGTAATAATTTATCAAATTCTAAAAGTTGAAGACAATGGTTAGTACCCTTGCCATTTGTAGATATAAGATGTTGATTATTAGATAGTGTCAATAGTAAGGACTTGTCTTCCCGCTTTTTCCTTAAGCCTAAAGGGTCATTGAATTGAATGTTAGTCATTTTGAATTAAATTAAAGATAAGAGTGCTGCAGATTCCCAGGATTAAAAGCAAAATATTATAATGTGGAACCGCGCTCTCCTACCAAGGTCTGTGAGAGCTGCACCTGCTAAGGGTATCCCTCCCTTTAGAATAGATCCAAAATTTTATATTGCTGGGCGCTCATCAAATGATTATCCAAAAGTGCAGATCTAATATTCTATTGATGTCATAAAGCCAATGAATAGTTGCTAACATTTATTAAAATACAATAAAATTACAATAGAAGTATGAACATGTGTTGCCATACATAAATGAATAAAATAACTATATGTGTATTACTAATACTAACAATTTGAATATAGGTTAACAACCTACTGCATATTAGCAGGTATAACTTGATATAATAAACAGTAAATGACAATGAATGACAATAATAATAATCTCTTTCTTAAACGTCCATGAAACACAGTCCTAATTTCCTTGGTTAATGACGCATGCTGCTGGAGATAAAACCTTGTATGATATCAACATATAATTATTAACAGTCCCCATGAAGGTAGGAAACTTCCGAAACAAAAGGAGTATCCGTCACGCTTGGCATCAATATATCCGCTATGATGAATGAATTAGGCTCTCAAAATGTGTTAGTCCATGCGATATGATATGATACTTGCGGTTTGTAGTTGGAATAAGTGTAGGTCCAGAATGCGCAGTGAATCCACTTTTATGTCCCGATGTTCCGCAGTCAAAATACTAATAACAACTTGTCCCAACCGAAAAAAGAGAAAAGAAAAAAGGAGAAAAAAAGAAAGGGGGAGATAGATCAGCAGCGGGTGATCACGCCGCTGCTGTTAGCGGCTGTCGATGCGTTCCACTGTGGAGCGCAAACACACTTCCGGTATTGACGTCACTTCCGGATATTGCTTTGGGCCAATAGAATGATAGTGGGTGGAGTCCCAACGCGTTTCGTCCTGCTCCGGACTTTCTCAAGGGCTATTGTGAACGTCTATGGTCCTGTGATTTAAATATGCTGGGGTTGAACCTAATAGGTTCCCAGATCTTTAGTGCCCCAGTCTTTGTTTTCGTATAATACAGCTCATTATGCACGCAATGAATGCGGTATATTTATGCTTTTAATAGTCACTTCAGTCAGCATGATATTATACTGTCTTATATGTATCCTCAAAATACATGCAGCATTAAACAGTGTGCATTGTCATATTGTAGTTGTCACAAATTACCTCATTTCAATGATATTAATACATGAATTAAATGAAAACATATATAGAAATAAATATATAGACATATAAACATTGAATGTACAACAGAGATTCTTTTGTAAACAGATTCTGTTTGCAATAGCATAAGGAAACCATTTTTTATATATAGATGACAAGATATGGAAATAACCGTGATCCTTAAGGGCTTAATGGTATATATATTTTGCACATGCTAATTATGATAGCTCATAATAAAGATTAGGGGAACAAGTATGAAAATTGAGGTAACAAGTATGATATTTGACAGTGATAAGATGACATTTAGGAGGATCCCATGTTCTATAATCTGATTCCTCTTTTGAATCCACTTTTGTTTTTGGTCTGGGTGTAGTGCAGATAGCACTGGAAAGCGTGAGGGATGGGGAGGAACCTACAGCACCGGGTATTCATAGGTAGTCTCCTATCCCATTACTTACCTGGCCCTCTCTGCTTGGCTTCCAAGGTCGACTGGGATTGGGCATAACCAGAGAGGTATGGCTGTAAATTTAAATTCCCATTACCCACTTGTACCATGCTCACTGTACACTTACCCATCTATCCAAGTGGAATATGGCTGGAATCTATAAATTCATCATAGAGAAAGGTCAAATTCAATATTGAGACCTTTAGGTGCCAATGTCTTCAAATAATAAATAGCCTTTGTTTCCTCTTTATTTAGATATTTCGTCAGGTTCCCTCCTCTCCAATTTTTATTAATTTTCTTAATTCCAATAAATGACATCCCTTCATATTCACAGTTGTGTGTGTCTTTGAAATGCTTGGACACGTGATGGTTTACAAACCCAATAGTTATGTTCCTCAGATGTTCTCTAATCCTTTCTTTTAAGAGTCTAATGGTTCTACCTACGTATTGTTTGCCACAATTACATTGTAGTAGATAGACAACATGCCTACTATTGCAGGTAATGAATTTCTTAATCTGATATGTTTTACCACTGACCTCAGAGTGATACTCTGTGATTGGCCTAGTGCTCCTGCACCTTAATCTTGTGCAGTTCGAGCATTGTCCGCAGTAGTAAAATCCTTTTTTGGTGTTATGTAGCCAGTTACCAATCTTATTTTGTTCTTCTTTAGGGATATAGCTGGAAGTTAGTTTTTGTTTGAAGTCAGGGGCTTTCCTGAAGGACATGCAGGGTTTAACTGGTAATATGGATCCCAGTATGTCATCCTGTTGCAGAATATACCAATGCTTCTGGATGATTCGTCTAATTTTATCTGATTCCTGGGAATAGTTAGACACAAAGAATATCCTATCATTATTCAGTGTAGTGGATCGTGTAGATTCCTCCTTACCGCTATTATTTTCGCTTTTATATTTAAGTAACTGACTCCTATCTGTATCCTGAAGTTTGTTAAAGGCTTGGCCAACTATGTGAGGGTCATACTTCTTGTCAAGAAATTGTTGCTGCATATCTTTACCTTGTTCAATAAAATCCTCTATTGCTGTACAGTTACGTCTAACACGAGTGAACTGACTAAATGGTATACTGCGTAGCCAGTTCGGATGATGACTACTATTAGCCAAGATGAAACTGTTGACGTCAACAGCTTTTCGGTATGTTTTTGTCATTAGTTTGTTCTCTTTGATAAAAATCTCGAGGTCTAAAAATTGTACAGATGATTGACTAAAATTAGCCACAAATTTTAAACCAAACTCATTGTTGTTAATATATCCAAGAAATTGAAGCAAGGCTTGTTCTGTCCCTTTCCAAATTACCAAAATATCATGAATGTATCGCCTCCAGAATACCAGGTTCGCACTCCAGCTATGTTGGGTCCAGATGAATCCGTTCTCCCAATAACTCATATAGAGGTTCGCATAGCTGGGTGCGAACCTGGTACCCATGGCGGTTCCCTGCATCTGCAGGTAGTAGTCCCCCTCATACCAAAAGTAGTTATGATACAAAATGAATTCAATAATAGATAATATGAATTCAACCTGTTGACGGGTGAGACTGGAGTCTGATTCTAAAAAGAATCTGGTGCTAGCTAATCCTAATTCATGCCTGATGACCGTGTAGAGCGATGATACATCGCATGTGACTAACCAATATTCGTTGTTCCACGTAATGTTCTCAAGAAGTTGTACGATATGTGTGGTGTCCTGCAGATAGGCTTCTTGTGTTTTCACATATGGTTGCAGGAACATATCAACATAGTGAGACAAATTGGCTGTTAGAGAACCGATACCAGATATTATCGGTCTCCCAGGTGGTTTTGTCACATGCTTGTGAATTTTCGGGAGGTAATATATGACAGGGATAATCGGGTCTTTATTGTAGATGTAATTAAACTCGTTAAGGGTAATAATGCCTCTGTCTAGACCCTGTTTCAATATGTCCTTAAGACTCATAGAAAAGACTGCTGTTGGGTCAGTGTCTAACCGTTGATATGTTGCAGTATCTGATAGCAATCGAGTCAGTTCTGCTACATAATCAGCTCGATCTAAAAGAACAATCCCTCCTCCCTTGTCAGCTGGTTTAATGACCACTGTATCTAGATCTTGTAAGACTTTCAGGGCTTTGCATTCTTCATTAGTAAGATTCATATGTGTATGAGACTTCCTCTCTTTTATTTTTTCTAAATCCGATAATACTAATGTCTCAAATGTTGTGATTTCTTTACTTTTGGATTGCTTCGGATAGAATGTAGAGGGGGGTTTAAGATTCGTATGTTTGTATGGGTCGGTATTTTGCTTCATTGCTGCTTCTGCTGGAGTTTTAGCATAGTATCTCTTGAGGGTCAATTTCCTAACATATTTGTGAATGTCTATAAAGGTTTCAAACTTATTCAGTCTATTAGTGGGGGCAAACTTAAGGCCTTTGTTTAATACACTGGTTTCGTGTGATGTAAGTATATGGCCACTGAGGTTAAATATTCCTATCGGGGAGATGTTGTGTTCCTTTCCTCTCTGTTTGCGTCCATGACCACCTCTTCTACCTCTTCTAATTGTTCTGATTTTCTTTTTAGCGTTTGTAGTCTCGTGTTGTTCTGGCTCAGACCTAGGAACCTTGGGCCCAGTCCTAAAAAATGACTAATTTGGGTCAGGGGATTTGAGGGATCAATATGTATATCCCCTATATCTGTATTATCCTGGTCTGATTTAGACAATGGTGTTGAATACAAAGTATGGTCATGTTCTCTGATCAGGATAGGTGTATCTAAATGGGGTCTGGCGGGTATCTTCAATGGAGTATCAATATCAGTAGTAGAAACTGAATGTGTCGTGATATCATGTAGCCACCCTTGCTCGAATGACTGCATAGCTAGCTTACAGTAATCAGAATTTGATATACTGCATGTGGTGTTAGATGAGTCACTAACACCAGTATTATTCCCGTTTCCATTCTCTGTGGTCATCGGTATGGTGTTGGTATCATGATGTATCAGTGTCATGTATTGTTGATATGTGAGACCTAGTTTTTTGTATGGTAATCTCTTATTGGACTTACCCTTATCAGTTATTCCAGAAATTGGTATTACAAGAATGGCTTTGTTTTGGGATTTTTTGTATTGTCCCTGTGTTCTGGATTGTCTCTGTGTTCTAGGTTTAACCTGTGTTCTAGATTTTTCCTGTGTTCTAGGTTTAACCCCAAATCTGTCTCGAACATATTTTGATTTTTTCTTATCTATGATCTCTGTTTCTTTTCTATCCAACCTTGTTTTCATGACTGTAATTAGGTTTAGATAGACAGGATCATCTTTAAGGGAATTAAGATCCTGATCTATTGATGTAATATCGTTCTCTAATTGTTTTAGATGCTTCTTGTGTTGATCCATAAGTAATATCATCAATTTTTCAGAGCAGTGATCCAATATTGCCTGCCATTGTTCCATGAACTTCGTATTGTTCCTATAACTGGATGCGGGTTTTTTAATTTTAAGGCCTCTAGGTATCAGATGTTCTTTTTGGTATTGTTCCATGTAAAATATGTCCCACCACACCCGCATTTCTTTCTGTAATAATTTATCAAATTCTAAAAGTTGAAGACAATGGTTAGTACCCTTGCCATTTGTAGATATAAGATGTTGATTATTAGATAGTGTCAATAGTAAGGACTTGTCTTCCCGCTTTTTCCTTAAGCCTAAAGGGTCATTGAATTGAATGTTAGTCATTTTGAATTAAATTAAAGATAAGAGTGCTGCAGATTCCCAGGATTAAAAGCAAAATATTATAATGTGGAACCGCGCTCTCCTACCAAGGTCTGTGAGAGCTGCACCTGCTAAGGGTATCCCTCCCTTTAGAATAGATCCAAAATTTTATATTGCTGGGCGCTCATCAAATGATTATCCAAAAGTGCAGATCTAATATTCTATTGATGTCATAAAGCCAATGAATAGTTGCTAACATTTATTAAAATACAATAAAATTACAATAGAAGTATGAACATGTGTTGCCATACATAAATGAATAAAATAACTATATGTGTATTACTAATACTAACAATTTGAATATAGGTTAACAACCTACTGCATATTAGCAGGTATAACTTGATATAATAAACAGTAAATGACAATGAATGACAATAATAATAATCTCTTTCTTAAACGTCCATGAAACACAGTCCTAATTTCCTTGGTTAATGACGCATGCTGCTGGAGATAAAACCTTGTATGATATCAACATATAATTATTAACAGTCCCCATGAAGGTAGGAAACTTCCGAAACAAAAGGAGTATCCGTCACGCTTGGCATCAATATATCCGCTATGAGGAATGAATTAGGCTCTCAAAATGTGTTAGTCCATGCGATATGATATGATACTTGCGGTTTGTAGTTGGAATAAGTGTAGGTCCAGAATGCGCAGTGAATCCACTTTTATGTCCCGATGTTCCGCAGTCAAAATACTAATAACAACTTGTCCCAACCGAAAAAAGAGAAAAGAAAAAAGGAGAAAAAAAGAAGGGGGGAGATAGATCAGCAGCGGGTGATCACGCCGCTGCTGTTAGCGGCTGTCGATGCGTTCCACTGTGGAGCGCAAACACACTTCCGGTATTGACGTCACTTCCGGATATTGCTTTGGGCCAATAGAATGATAGTGGGTGGAGTCCCAACGCGTTTCGTCCTGCTCCGGACTTTCTCAAGGGCTATTGTGAACGTCTATGGTCCTGTGATTTAAATATGCTGGGGTTGAACCTAATAGGTTCCCAGATCTTTAGTGCCCCAGTCTTTGTTTTCGTATAATACAGCTCATTATGCACGCAATGAATGCGGTATATTTATGCTTTTAATAGTCACTTCAGTCAGCATGATATTATACTGTCTTATATGTATCCTCAAAATACATGCAGCATTAAACAGTGTGCATTGTCATATTGTAGTTGTCACAAATTACCTCATTTCAATGATATTAATACATGAATTAAATGAAAACATATATAGAAATAAATATATAGACATATAAACATTGAATGTACAACAGAGATTCTTTTGTAAACAGATTCTGTTTGCAATAGCATAAGGAAACCATTTTTTATATATAGATGACAAGATATGGAAATAACCGTGATCCTTAAGGGCTTAATGGTATATATATTTTGCACATGCTAATTATGATAGCTCATAATAAAGATTAGGGGAACAAGTATGAAAATTGAGGTAACAAGTATGATATTTGACAGTGATAAGATGACATTTAGGAGGATCCCATGTTCTATAATCTGATTCCTCTTTTGAATCCACTTTTGTTTTTGGTCTGGGTGTAGTGCAGATAGCACTGGAAAGCGTGAGGGATGGGGAGGAACCTACAGCACCGGGTATTCATAGGTAGTCTCCTATCCCATTACTTACCTGGCCCTCTCTGCTTGGCTTCCAAGGTCGACTGGGATTGGGCATAACCAGAGAGGTATGGCTGTAAATTTAAATTCCCATTACCCACTTGTACCATGCTCACTGTACACTTACCCATCTATCCAAGTGGAATATGGCTGGAATCTATAAATTCATCACAGAGAAAGGTCAAAGTCAATATTGAGACCTTTAGGTGCCAATGTCTTCAAATAATAAATAGCCTTTGTTTCCTCTTTATTTAGATATTTCGTCAGGTTCCCTCCTCTCCAATTTTTATTAATTTTCTTAATTCCAATAAATGACATCCCTTCATATTCACAGTTGTGTGTGTCTTTGAAATGCTTGGACACGTGATGGTTTACAAACCCAATAGTTATGTTCCTCAGATGTTCTCTAATCCTTTCTTTTAAGAGTCTAATGGTTCTACCTACGTATTGTTTGCCACAACTACATTGTAGTAGATAGACAACATGCCTACTATTGCAGGTAATGAATTCCTTAATCGGATATGTTTTACCACTGACCTCAGAGTGATACTCTGTGATTGGCCTAGTGCTCCTGCACCTTAATCTTGTGCAGTTCGAGCATTGTCCGCAGTAGTAAAATCCTTTTTTGGTGTTATGTAGCCAGTTACCAATCTTATTTTGTTCTTCTTTAGGGATATAGCTGGAAGTTAGTTTTTGTTTGAAGTCAGGGGCTTTCCTGAAGGACATGCAGGGTTTAACTGGTAATATGGATCCCAGTATGTCATCCTGTTGCAGAATATACCAATGCTTCTGGATGATTCGTCTAATTTTATCTGATTCCTGGGAATAGTTAGACACAAAGAATATCCTATCATTATTCAGTGTAGTGGATCGTGTAGATTCCTCCTTACCGCTATTATTTTCGCTTTTATATTTAAGTAACTGACTCCTATCTGTATCCTGAAGTTTATTAAAGGCTTGGCCAACTATGTGAGGGTCATACTTCTTGTCAAGAAATTGTTGCTGCATATCTTTACCTTGTTCAATAAAATCCTCTATTGCTGTACAGTTACGTCTAACACGAGTGAACTGACTAAATGGTATACTGCGTAGCCAGTTCGGATGATGACTACTATTAGCCAAGATGAAACTGTTGACGTCAACAGCTTTTCGGTATGTTTTTGTCATTAGTTTGTTCTCTTTGATAAAAATCTCGAGGTCTAAAAATTGTACAGATGATTGACTAAAATTAGCCACAAATTTTAAACCAAACTCATTGTTGTTAATATATCCAAGAAATTGAAGCAAGGCTTGTTCTGTCCCTTTCCAAATTACCAAAATATCATCAATGTATCGCCTCCAGAGTACCAGGTTCGCACTCCAGCTATGTTGGGTCCAGATGAATCCGTTCTCCCAATAACTCATATAGAGGTTCGCATAGCTGGGTGCGAACCTGGTACCCATGGCGGTTCCCTGCATCTGCAGGTAGTAGTCCCCCTCATACCAAAAGTAGTTATGATACAAAATGAATTCAATAATAGATAATATGAATTCAACCTGTTGACGGGTGAGACTGGAGTCTGATTCTAAAAAGAATCTGGTGCTAGCTAATCCTAATTCATGCCTGATGACCGTGTAGAGCGATGATACATCGCATGTGACTAACCAATATTCGTTGTTCCACGTAATGTTCTCAAGAAGTTGTAAGATATGTGTGGTGTCCTGCAGATAGGCTTCTTGTGTTTTCACATATGGTTGCAGGAACATATCAACATAGTGAGACAAATTGGCTGTTAGAGAACCGATACCAGATATTATCGGTCTCCCAGGTGGTTTTGTCACATGCTTGTGAATTTTCGGGAGGTAATATATGACAGGGATAATCGGGTCTTTATTGTAGATGTAATTAAACTCGTTAAGGGTAATAATGCCTCTGTCTAGACCCTGTTTCAATATGTCCTTAAGTCCGGAGCAGGACGAAACGCGTTGGGACTCCACCCACTATCATTCTATTGGCCCAAAGCAATATCCGGAAGTGACGTCAATACCGGAAGTGTGTTTGCGCTCCACAGTGGAACGCATCGACAGCCGCTAACAGCAGCGGCGTGATCACCCGCTGCTGATCTATCTCCCCCCTTCTTTTTTTCTCCTTTTTTCTTTTCTCTTTTTTCGGTTGGGACAAGTTGTTATTAGTATTTTGACTGTGGAACATCGGGACATAAAAGTGGATTCACTGCGCATTCTGGACCTACACTTATTCCAACTACAAACCGCAAGTATCATATCATATCGCATGGACTAACACATTTTGAGAGCCTAATTCATTCCTCATAGCGGATATATTGATGCCAAGCGTGACGGATACTCCTTTTGTTTCGGAAGTTTCCTACCTTCATGGGGACTGTTAATAATTATATGTTGATATCATACAAGGTTTTATCTCCAGCAGCATGCGTCATTAACCAAGGAAATTAGGACTGTGTTTCATGGACGTTTAAGAAAGAGATTATTATTATTGTCATTCATTGTCATTTACTGTTTATTATATCAAGTTATACCTGCTAATATGCAGTAGGTTGTTAACCTATATTCAAATTGTTAGTATTAGTAATACACATATCGTTATTTTATTCATTTATGTATGGCAACACATGTTCATACTTCTATTGTAATTTTATTGTATTTTAATAAATGTTAGCAACTATTCATTGGCTTTATGACATCAATAGAATATTAGATCTGCACTTTTGGATAATCATTTGATGAGCGCCCAGCAATATAAAATTCTGAGTATCCTAATAAATTTTCCTCTGCCTCCATCTCATCCGCATCACTACCAGAACCCTCCTCCGTCCTCCATCCTTCTTCACAAAAATAGAATGTCCTAGAAAGCGTAAAAACAAGGAAAATCCTGGAACAAAAGAAAAACAAAAACCACCACTCTATCGCTGGAAAGATAGTTCTTGGGCAACGTCTCTGGTTCAGGTGTCTCGACTGCAGGCTTTAGGTCTCCCGGAACAGACTCACAAGTGACAGATCTATGTCGTCGGTCTCAGTTTTATCTTGCACTTTCTCCGGATTATGTACTCTCCTGCCGTCGGTGGAATGGACCCAAGTGTCTCTCTCTGCAACCTTCAGTGATGTAGTACTGGTCAGCAGCACTTGGTACGGGCCTTCCCAACGGTCTGTTAAACAACCTGAACGTAAGAAATTGCGGATCATAACATAGTCTCCAGGTTCAACATCATGACAGTTCGTTTCTGGCATACCAGGTGACAGCATTTTTAGTTTTTGCTGTTGTTGCTTTAGCTGTCTACTCATTCTTATAAGATATTGTACAGTCACTTCATTATTACACTTCAAGTCGTCTTGTGGACTCACAATCAAATGAGGTTGTCGTCCGAACAGTATCTCAAAGGGGGACAGATTAAGAGGAGGTCTATGAGTGGTCCGAATGATATGGAGGACCAATGGCAAAGCCTCTGGCCATGCCAACCCAGTTTTAGCCATTACCTTACCAAGCTTGTTCTTTATAGTACCATTTACTCTCTCCACCTTACCACTGGCTTGTGGTCGGTAAGGGGTGTGAAGTCTGCTACCGATTCCCATGAGTTTACACATATTTTGGAAGATATCACCAGTAAAGTGGGTACCCCTATCACTTTCAATGATTCTAGGGATACCGAACCTACATACAAAGTCTTGTACAATTTTCTTTGCAGTGAACACAGCAGTATTAGTGGCTGCCGGATATGCTTCTACCCAATCGGAAAACACATCAATACACACTAACACATACTTTACATTCCTGCATGGTGGTAATTGGATATAGTCAATTTGTATTACCTGAAAAGGTCCATCTGTAGGAGGGATGTAGGATGGCTCGGTTGGAATAGTTTTCCCGTCATTTTTCCTCAAACATGTAAGACATGACATTGCCATCTTACCAGCCTGAGAGGAAAATCCGGGAGCACACCAGTATGCTCTCACCAGTTTGCACATACCTTCTTTACCCAGGTGAGTCAGGCCGTGTGCTGCTTCAGCCAGGCTTGGATAGTACGTTCGGGGAGCTACAGGCTTACCTTGTCTATCCCTCCAGAGTCCTGAGGACTCTTGACCACATCTCTTCGCCTTCCAGACTGCCTTTTCCTGCAGGGAACACACATCTTGCATTTCAATTAATTTCTGCATGTCTAATGTCTGAAAAACCATCATAGTCTCGGTCGATACAGTCATAGGTTTGCCCTGCTGCCCATTTAGCACCTTCGTCTGCCCTGTTGTTGCCCAATGACACTGGGTCTTTTTCAAAGGTATGGGCTTTGCACTTTATGATGGCTACTGTTCTGGGTAACTGTATCACTGTCAGAAGTCCTTTTATGTGTTGTGAGTGTGCCACTGGCATACCTGCTACTGTCGTAAAGTTTCTAAGACGCCAAAGGGCCCCAAAATCGTGCACTACCCCGAAGGCGTACCTAGAGTCAGTATATATATTGGCTGATTTACCCTCTGCCAACTCACACGCTCTCCTTAATGCTACTAGTTCCGCCACCTGGGCTGAGTGAGGTGGACCAAGGGCTTCAGCTTCTACCACATCCTGATCATCTACAACAGCATAACCAGTACATAGCTCTCCCGTCTCTGTCTGTCTATGACAACTACCATCTGTATAAAACGTAAAATCTACATTTTCTAAGAGGGTGTCACGTATGTCGGGCCTTGCAGTAAAGGTCTGATTCAGGTCTTCCATACAGTTATGCGTGTCAGTATTCTTGCCTAACTCATCATCAACCAGGGTCTCCTCACCTCCCACCCTTTGTGTCTCTAGAGACACATATGGAAGGTATGTAGCTGGATTTAAGGGGCTACATTGTTTGATGGTGATGTTTGAGGGTGCCATCAGGGCTAGTTCCCACTTTGTGAATCTAGCTGAAGAAACATGTCTGGTTTGGGCTGAATTTAACAGAGCTGATACAGCATGGGGTGTATAGAGAGTTGAATTATGTCCTAATACTACGTCCTCGCTCTTACTTACCAGAAGAGCAGTTGCTGCTACACTTCTGAGACATGTTGGGAGTGATCTTGCCACAGTGTCCAATTGTGCACTGTAGTATGCTACCGGTCTGCTAGCGTCACCATGTTTCTGTTTGAGGACACCTGCTGCACAACCATCAGCTTCCGTACAGTATAGCTCAAAAGGCTTTTCATAATCAGGTATTCCCAATGCAGGTGCTCTAGTCAGACTATCTTTAAGATTAAAGAACGCTTGCTCTGACTCTTCTGTGTGTACGACACGTTCTGGTTTTGAAGAAGAGACTAGCTCCTGCAATGGTAATGCCAGAATAGAAAAACCTGGGATCCAGGATCTACAGTATCCACACATCCCCAAGAAAGTACGAATCTGCTTCTGGCTCTGCGGCAGAGTCATGTGTTGTATGGCCTTAATCCTGTCGGTTGTCAAGTGTCTTAGCCCCTTAGTGAGGCAGTGTCCTAAGTATTTGACCTTAGTCTGACATGGCTTCAATTTATCCTTTGCCACCTTGTGCCCTGTTTGTGAAAGATGAAGCAACAACAATTTAGTATCATGTAAACATGACATAAAAGAATCAGAGCACAGCAACAAATCGTCCACATATTGAATTAGAACAGACCCATTGTGGGGTTGAAAGGATTGCAAACAGTCATGTAAGGCTTCATAGAAAATACTGGAGCTGTCAACGAACCCCTGGGGCAGTCTGGTCCATGTAAATTGCACTCCCCGGTAGGAGAATGCAAAAAGGTATTGGCAGTCAGGGTGAAGAGGGACTGAGAAGAAAGCAGAACATAGGTCAATGACAGTAAAGTGACTAGCAGACGGTGGAATCTGCATGAGGATGACAGCTGGATTCGGCACTACGGGGAATTGGCTCTCAACAACTTTATTAATTCCCCTTAAGTCCTGGATTAATCTATAGCCCCTCCCCCCACTCTTCTTCACAGGGAAAATGGGACTATTTGCTGTACTGGCTGTACGAATTAAAATCCCTTGTTGTAACAGCCTCTCAATAACAGGATATACCCCTAGTTCCACTTCCGGTTTTAATGGATACTGTGGGATTTTTGGAGCTATCCCACCACTTTTTAGATTGACCATGACAGGGGCTACGTTTGCCATCAGTCCAGTGTCCTGTCCATCTCTGGTCCATAGTAAACCTGGTATTTCCAGCAACATCCCCTTTACTTAATATGGACTTTGTTCTATAACAGGAGAGTGTAACATTAACCTTTGAGGGGTGTCCAATATATCCTGTACCTCATGTGCGACCTTCTCCGGTATATCTAAGAACACACCATCAGAAGTACAGTATATGACACATCCCATTTTACATAACAAGTCTCTTCCCAGCAAGTTAGTAGGAGCCGCCGCAGCCAAGACAAATGAATGCTTGGTATGCAGGGGCCCGATAGTAACTTCAGCGGGTTTAGTTAGAGGATAATGTAACACTCTTCCCGTTACTCCCATAGCTGGAATCGTTTTACTGGTCACCTGTAGATTGAAAGGAGAGGTTATCACAGATCGGGCCGCCCCTGTATCTACAAGAAAGGTTTGTTTCCTACCAGCTATGTCAACTATCATTGTTGGTTCTTCTCTCTGACTCTCAGTTAACCTCACTGGCTGTAGATTACAGGTAGGACCTGACCCCTAGCGCTGACTATCATTTTCCCGTGCAATATTTGCTGTTATATGTGCGGGTAGATGTGAGTCTTCTAGTCTGTGAGTTCTTCCGTGGAGGATATCTATGTGTCCCACCTCTAAGGTTGTATCTGTCCTTTTTACAATCCCTCCTAAAGTGTCCTTCTTCATTACAATTGAAACATCTGATCACTCTATGTTTCTTATTATGTGGGTTGCATGCTGGTGGTCGTGTATGCATCCCCTCTAGAGCCTGTATACTCACCGTCATTAACCTATCGCTTTTCTCCTCCTTCTTTCTAAAAAGGTTTTTGTCATGCCCCACAGCAGACTCCCTAAGAGAATCTACTGTGATGCCTCTCCAATTAGGTAATGTGGTTTGTTCTCTGGTTTTAAAATTTTCTCTAAGGCCATCCATTAATACTCCTACAGCTACCTCTCTGTGATGTGGGTCCTCACCTATGTTTGATATCCCAGTGAACCCTGTTATCGCTGCTATAGCTCTAATGAAGTAATCTGCTGCTGTCTCGCTATCTTTCTGCTTGATGGTGAAAATTTTACTCCAATTCGTTACTACTGGAAAATAGATGGCTAAATGTTTAACAATCTGTTCTATATTCTCTCGATTAATCTCATCCGTCAAGGTGTCATCTTCCTCTAACGAACAATCTTTGATGAATTGTTGTACGTTAGTATTGGGAGGAAGACACGCCCTCAACACTACCCGCCAATCCTTATCGGTTGGTTCATGTGCATTTCCTAAGTCTTTAACAAACTTCTGACATTTAGCCAACTCTTTTCTAGGATCTGGGAATTCAGTCATAATGGAACGTAATTCTGATCTAGTCCAGGGACAATGCATTGTAACATTTCTTAAAGGAACTACACCATCCTTATCCGGTTTCCCATTGGGAACTGATATTGTGCGGACTGGGTACGCACCCACTGGTTCACTGGTTTCAGAAGTCACTACCGGATCTGCTGTTTCAAGATTTAGAATGCTATCACTCCTAGTGATCACGCTACTCTCACCTATCTCAGCCATTGCTCCTTTCCCATACCTACGCTGAACCTCTAGCATATTAACAGCATGAGCAATGGCCGAAATCACAGTGGGTTCATCTTCATCCTCTGATAAACTTGTTTTAAACTGGCTTAAAACAGGATACAACTTAGCAATTTCTCTTTTTTCAGTTTTAATAACGGCTGTACTTACCCCTCCCGCTACATAAGGTAGCGGGGGCGCGCTTGCGCTGAGTCTGCCACGCTTCTCAACGGCTACTTCCGCCCTGCGCACGCTTTTTGCCACGCCTACTTCCGCTGTGCATTAGCTGCTCTGCCACGTGTTACCTTCCATTTGCCACAATTTTAAACAATCATTATGTCTATTTCTCTTTTTCGTTGACTTAATCAACCATACTTTATCTTTTACAGTATTTAGTACCTCTGCATTAAAACTCCCCATTGTTGGGAAAGGCCTATCACAATCTTTGGTCATCTTGACCCACGTGTCGCAATACGCAGTTGCGTATGCACCATATTTCTTACACATAAGAAATCTCGCTGAACCAATAGGACCTTCCTTAGGCAGTACACTGGCCATCTCTAGCGTATGCTTAGCACCCATGTTGAACAACACCAATCTATGCAGACCACACTTCCTAAAACACTTTCAACAATTTGCTACAAACACTCTACCGCTAGAGATCTCTTACTGGCCGTGGACGTATTTGCTCAAGCCGCGTCCACTCGCTTCCTCTTGTACTAAACAAGGACCCCTAACACAGACAATATCACTGTGGGACCCAAGGGCTATCAGCTCCTCGATACCCTGGCTAAACCACAAAAATCTGTTGAGTTTATTATAACTGGGAGAACAAAGTCGATACAATCAACCAGCCTTTCCAATATAATTCCTCCTAGCTGCTTCACCAATTCGCACTAACCGTTGTCGTGCGGTTAGATCGCACTGCCTACCAATACTAGTTATTAGCAAACCTTGCGATCTATTGGTGGCGCTTTGCGAAAACCCGTTTCGCCTTCGGTATACCTGCCCTGTATACCGTCCTTCAGTTGGGCAACCCGCCTCGTCAGACAGCAACTGAGCACAATGAATAGTAAACAGTGTATCTACGTTACAAAATCACACACTATACACCTTTTCTGCGCAGAAAATCAAAAGTTCCCAACAACAGTAATAATGTCTCAGAGGTTTTCACAAGTAATTATACTATGCACATATAATAACTATCAAAACGGTTGTTTAACCACGTGGCAAATCTACCGGAAGTCCGCGTACGCACAGCAGGAAATACACATACGCTAAGCAATGCAATACAGTTAAAATGCACAATGACAGTAAAAGAAACAGTTTTCTCTTTTGTCCCTAGGTTCTAGTTAGCGTGCCCTAGACAATGCAAAACGGACATTCGGTTTCACAACACAGAGTAAAATTCAGGTTTTGAACAAATTGCGTTCTTACCCGTATATGACGCGTCTCCACCCTTTGTTGCGGAACCGAAATCCGTTGGTCTTGCGTATCGTCCGGCAGTGAAACCTCCAAAGCTCACGAGCCCCCAAATTGTTAAGTGCGTATTGTCGCTAACCAATAACGATTGTCAAACCTCGATTTGTGTTTCCAACGCACAAAGATTTATTCGCAAAAAGTAGTATAATATATTCAAGCGAAGTGATAATAAGTACAGCCGTTACTTATCGCAGGCGCTCTGGATCCAGTGTACAGTCATTCAATCCTGAAGTCTGGGGACAAGATGTCTGAATACTAAATGTGAAGCTGCTGCTTATATGCACACAGGAATACAGTAATACAATGAAGATGGTATAGCTTGCTTCTATTGGTTCAGGTTTCAGGAAGGTCCAAGGGGTTGTCAATCATTGGCTAGTTCCTCATCAAGAATCCAAAGGAGGGGGTCATCTCTCCAGGGGGTATGCTCTGTTCTTCCCGCCAAGATTCCTTAGTCTTAAGTAGTTCATAATTCCCTATCATTCATAACTTGTGTATGCACTCTGCGATTCCTTCGCAGAGTGAACCAAACAGTAGCAAATGTTAAGAGGTTTATTATGATACCACACATATGATTCATTCAACCTGTTCCATATATTTCACTAATATGCATATAACTTTAATATAAAACATAAATACTACTATATTTCGACATAAATGACTATGTGTTGCAACAACCATTAATGTGTACTATTTTACAAGTGAGCGTGTTTGTACGAGTGTATGTAAAAAGACTATTACTGTTGGTGCCACGTGTTGTGGCTGCGTACGCCCTTTTACGTTGTAACAAGCCCTTTTACGCCGTAGCGTACCATACGCATCTTTTCAGACAAAGACAACCAAGTTTGCTCGATTTTAATTGAAATGACTTTATCCAATTTGCTGACTTCGACAAGCTGTCATTTTGTAGAATGTACTAAATAAATGAAAGCTAGAATCTGATTGGTTGCTAAAGGCAACATCCCCCCTTTTTAAACCCGCAGCTTAGTAAATCTAGCCCAAAGAGTGAGCTTGTAGCCAAAATAGGCTACACCAGGAAAAGGCTTCAACTCACAGCAAGGCTAACGCTGGGTGAGGTGGGAATTTTTCGAGAAGTGAGTTTTGTTTGTTGAATGTGCCAGGGGCTTATTTATTTATTTTTTTTACCAAAATCTGTATTCATTTTTAGTAAGTGTAGCAAGAAGGGAAAAAGAGGACGAATAAAAAAGAAGAATAATGAGGCCATGGGGAAGGGAAGGAGGGCATATACTAAAATATTAGCAATATGCCTTAATATGGTAAATTCTGACAAACAGTGTTTCAAGGGAGCTTATGTTTCTAAAAGGGTCCTGTGGGGGTGGGGTTATAATTAAACCAGGGATCCCATATCTGACAGAACCTAATCAAATTCTGGTAAAACAAATTTTGTTGCTTAGTTTATGAATTGATGGTAAAGTAGTCTGTTTCCACTAGGAGGTGATGTTTTTTTTTAATTAGTAAAAAGGCAACACAATGGACAGAAAGCAAACACATAGGAAACATTATTTTCATACTGTCCAAAAGTGCTACTGTTTTGTTCTAGCAATGGGAGAACCCTATATTTTCATCCATCAATTAATTGGATCAATAGTTGTAATTTTAGCAATTCATTGATTTGAACTCAACCATGTATTAGGTTCCAGTCTTGAACTTCAAATTTTATACTTCACTTCCTTTTTCACGCTATCTATACAGTAGCTCACAAGGCACCTTACACACACACACACACACACACACACACCTCATGGTAGAGCAAAGAGCTGCAAGATTCATAATTATAAGGATTGTTGAAAGCTGTTGATGTCGGCCAGATGATGAGGCGGACTCGGTACGCCTACCCACCAAGATGGGAGCAGTAATGTGTACACTATACTAGAGAGAATATACAGCAAATACTCATAGATAGGTTAAAGTTTTTATTTGCAACATAGACCAAAAGGGTCTATTTTGTACATTTAACATCTAAAATAATCTCCATATTCCATAATATCATAATAGGCTCATATTCATACATACACACACTGCAAAGACCTCGAAGCATGACCACTTATTATGTAATGCTCGATCATGTTCTAAAATATATAATTCATTATTCACAGGGTAATAAGGAATTAATACCAAACACAAACCTGAAGCTTAAAACCACTGGGTATATTTACTAAACTGTGGGTTCTGAATAACTGGAGATGTTGCCTATAGCAACAAATCAGATTCTAGTTATCCTTTATTTAGTACATTCTACAAAATGACAGCTAGTATCTAATTGGTTGTTATAGGTAGAGATGGACGGGCTCGGTCTCCCGAAAACCGAGCCCACCCGAACTAAGGGGATCCGAGTACCGAGGTGAGTCGGCTCGGTACTTTCGCGCCAATTCGGAATCCAAATTGAGGCAGACGTCGTTGTGACGTCATCGGATCTCGCGAGTTTTTGAATGTATAAATATTGTCCTCAACTGTGATCTAGCGGCATTTGAGAGAGGGATACAGAAGGGATAGGATAGATTGAGAAAGAAAGTAGGTGAAGTGTATAAAAAGTGTATGGTGTTATATACACCCAAAGACATGAAATACTAATATACCAGTCCTTGCAGTCTTTTTTTCTGAATTTGCACTAAGTGTAGATTCTAATATACACCCAAATAGAAGAGCTGCATTGGTAATGTTGTCATTGCTGAAATACTAATATACAGGTTCTTTGGAGTCTTTTTTTCTGAATTTGCACTATTAAGTGTATGGTCTAATATACACCCAAAGACGAGTGCTCCAGTGCTAAGAGTCATTGATGAATAGGAAGACAAGCAGGCTTGTCTTCTGAATTTGCAGCCAAATTCTACTGCGTTATATAGGTTACACACAAAGAGAAGAGCTCCATTGCTAATTGTAATTGCTGAAATACAAATATATTAGTCTTTGCAGGCTTTTCTTCTGAATTTGCACCAAAAATGGTAGGGTGTTATATACACCCAAAGACAAGAGCTCCATTGCTAACTGTCATTGCTGAAATAAAAATAGGAGGGCTAGCAGGCTTGTCTTCTGAATTTGCAGGCAAATTCAAAAGTGTTATATTGAATAAACAGACACATGGGGGAGAAGGAGACGAGGAAGACAGAAAATGAATCATCTTTCTCTTCCTCAGGACTGTCAATGATGTTATAGTCTCTTAGTAGGCTGTGGATCAGCCTGCGACAGTCCTGGATGGTCATCTTCTCCCTTTTCAAGATGATTCCTGGCCAGCCAAATAGCGTCCTTAAAGCAGTTCATTAGGCTCCCGGCCTCCTGGATTGCCCCAATGATATGGGTCCCAGGAAATAATACATAAAATACCAAATGGTATGAAAGGCAAGTTCTGGGCACACTGTCCTTATGTTCATGTTCCAAGGCATGCAACAGTGTGTGTGCAGTGGGCAGTCCCAAAAAATATGCTGTGCTGTTTCTCTTCTGGTAATGCAGAAGGGGCAGTGGACATATCGGCACAGGTTCCTAGAGTGCATGAATGTCCTGAGAGGCAGACTGCTCTGGATAGCCACATTCTCCCACATGTGTTTTGTTGTTGCAGCAGGGAGCCCTGGAACAGACTACATAATGTCTTTAGCTCTGATGAGCTTGTGGACAGTTTTTGGCTTCTACAAGTCTGGTTTAAGTCCCTCCAGATGGTGCTCCCTCACCAAGGTGTAGTCCAGTTGTAAGGGAAGGAGCTATCCCACTTGTCCCAACCAAGGGTCCTTCAAAGAGGCAGGAGGAAAAAGCGAGACATGGACTTCTCAGCAGAGCAAATGTTCTTTTCAATAAGAGTTCTGCAGATGCAGTTGCATACAAAGAAGGCGCGCAGCATGGTGGGGATATCTGGGATCCCTTTCCCACCTTTGAGTGTCTCCTTGTACATGACCACCCGCTTCACTCTGTCCATGTATTAGCTGTAGAATTACCCCAGTTATCCAAGGAACGGGTGGAGCAATCAAATGAACCATAACTGATTTCATGATCCAAGGACAATTCCATCTTGCACCACTTTTCTTTTCTGCCCCTGCTGTGTGCCAATGTGTCCAAGATGTGCTAGGAACTGCCATGTGTTTGAGTCATTGCTCTGTCGCTTACCATCCAGCCAGGTCGCTGCAGTATTGGTCCAAAAGTGTATGAAAATAATAATGTGACCTGTGAGGTGGTCAAAACTGACTGCAAATTACTTGAAATTAGTGTTAGTGAGGTTAATAATAATGTAGGATTTAAAAAAGAGCAAAATTATGTGATTTTAGCATATTTTAGCATTTTTTCTATAAAAAAATCCAGATCCAAAACCAAAACCAAAACACACAAGGGTGATATTTCCAAACCCAAAACCAAAACACAAAGCTAATCCAGATCCAAAACCAAAACACGGGGGTCAGTGAGCATCTCTATCCAAAACCAAAACAAAAACACACAATGGTGGTTTTGCCAAAACCTAAACACGAAGCTAATTCAGATCCAAAACCAAAACCAAAACACAGGGGTCAGTGAGCATCTCTAATGAAAACAAAGGGTATGGAGCACCCTGCTCATTAGAAAGCTTACATAGTGTTATTAGGAATATGGTAAGCTCTAAAAAAGAGGTTTTCGGAGAGCATCTAAAGAAGGGTATCGGAAAGCCTGATTGGGTCCAATGCAAGCCTATGCTCCTCCACACACATTGTTTTCTTGCTTCACAAAACCAGGCATTTTGTGGTGAATCTAGGCACACAAGTGCAAATAAAGGTGCGTGATATAACCAAAGAGGACTTTACTTTGTTTCAAAAGGAAGAAAAGGGGAAGACTGCACCAAGCATCTCATTTATTACCTCCTCAAAAACGTATTTCTCTCATTCTTATTATATAAGAGATACTAATAGAGGAGGGGTGCACCCGATCAACAAATACATCATTTATACAAATTGAGAGGAAAGAAAAGGATGATCTTATGGGGCACTCTTGAAATGAGTTTAGAAATATATAAATGTGTATTTATTTCGTAATGAAATTTTTAAACAAATCTTTATTAATACATTGATAAAATTGTTCTAGTAGCGAAATATTAAAACTTGTAATGACATATCATGTGAGTTGTAACATAAACTGTTAAGAAGACAAGTAACCCTTGTCCTGCCGCGACCCTGCTCTGATTGACTGGTTTATTAGTTCCCAATAAATGTGTTTGATTATATCACCAGCCCTTGTTATAGCTTGATTTCACCATTGCTCTCAGCCTAGGAACATATATTTGTAGATAGCAGATTCAGTGTAGCCTGTCATTGATTACAATGTATCTATAGTAATTTGTTTACGGTATAGGGCATTTCCTCATACATCTATAGGCAAAATATAGCTTTCACTAAATCCTCAAAGCTGTAGACTTCGTTACAGACATAAGTTTATATCGTATTGTTGTCCAATCTTATCTATTCAGGCTAACCCCTGTAGCTGTAAGGTACAAGGCTACCCGTATTTTGTGCCCCACTATCTTTCTTAGTACCAGACTGCTAATTTTCTATGGCGGAATACCCGCTCTAAGTATAATGTCTGCTACAGTGAGGGCATGATATCTGCACTCCGTGCCTAGCTAATTCTTCCTGTTGACCCTCTGCTATCTATCTACAGCTAAATAACCGCTATATATCCTATTTGCTTGCTTGTTATTGGTAAAGGCTAACAATTTCAGAGCAGCGAGCGCGGCGTCCGCCGACGCGCGTTTCGCTATTAGCTTTCACTTAGGCAACTTGCCTAAGTGAAAGCTAATAGCAAAACGCGCGTCGGCGGACGCCGCGCTCGCTGCTCTGAAATTGTTAGCCTTTACCAATAACAAGCAAGCAAATAGGATATATAGCGGTTATTTAGCTGTAGATAGATAGCAGAGGGTCAACAGGAAGAATTAGCTAGGCACGGAGTGCAGATATCATGCCCTCACTGTAGCAGACATTATACTTAGAGCGGGTATTCCGCCATAGAAAATTAGCAGTCTGGTACTAAGAAAGATAGTGGGGCACAAAATACGGGTAGCCTTGTACCTTACAGCTACAGGGGTTAGCCTGAATAGATAAGATTGGACAACAATACGATATAAACTTATGTCTGTAACGAAGTCTACAGCTTTGAGGATTTAGTGAAAGCTATATTTTGCCTATAGATGTATGAGGAAATGCCCTATACCGTAAACAAATTACTATAGATACATTGTAATCAATGACAGGCTACACTGAATCTGCTATCTACAAATATATGTTCCTAGGCTGAGAGCAATGGTGAAATCAAGCTATAACAAGGGCTGGTGATATAATCAAACACATTTATTGGGAATTAATAAACCAGTCAATCAGAGCAGGGTCGCGGCAGGACAAGGGTTACTTGTCTTCTTAACAGTTTATGTTACAACTCACATGATATGTCATTACAAGTTTTAATATTTCGCTACTAGAACAATTTTATCAATGTATTAATAAAGATTTGTTTAAAGATTTCATTACGAAATAAATACACATTTATATATTTCTAAACTCATTTCAAGAGTGCCCCATAAGATCATCCTTTTCTTTCCTCTCAATTTGTATAAATGACTTTACTTTGTTTATCAGTCATTTTGTGCTTTGCAGATTATGTCTATTTTTGCAAAGAAAGTCTGCAAGCCTTTTATTCACACTTTGCTGGCTTAGATTTAGAAGCACCACCCTCCTAACATGACAGTCTCTGTAGTAAGATGAAAGAGAGCACAATAGACAAACCAAGTAAAGTATAAACACTTCACTTATTTCAGGTACATTATTCAGCTCAGTAGTCTTATATACATTAATGCCAAATTGTGGATTTAATTGGTCTGTAACAGTTTAACTGAAGGACTGTTTTTATTGTTAAATTGCTCATTAAATTTAGACGTCAGTTGTCTTTGGGTTACTAAATTATTATTTGCTTTAACTAAGCACACTACAATTTAGCTTGAGTACATAAATAATGTTTTACTTACATAAAATTTAGTGTGGTAAATAAATAAGATTAAAACATTATCTCACAGCTCGGCATCAACTACTACATTAATTGATGAAAAATAGTAATTTCTGACTTGCTTTAAAATAATATAAAGACCAGTCATTTTAATTCCAAAAATAATGTGATAATAACATGATCAAATTTCTGTAAATAATGAAGGTTTCACTGCATGAAATATATAGTCCAGTTCTAATACTCTATTATAACGTTGCTCAAAAAACTTTATCACTTTTCATATTAATTCAAGTTTTTTGGAAGCATTTTAGGAACATTGTTTTTGATAATTAATAAATGTAGTATAAGCAACACATCACATTTATTATTCAGAAATATAGTTTGCAGTTATATATAACAGATAACGTGCCATCATAGTCTCCACAAGTAGGACTTGTGTTTTGAATGTGCATTACCCATAATGTTTTTAATTCACTACTCTGGTAATGTGGATGTCTGTTGATCCCTATGGCTACCACTTAAAAATCACATAGTCCTCTCATTAAATCACATAGTCCTGGAACCTGCTACAAGGAACTCATAGCTGGAGTGGACCACAGGATACTCAGAACTGGCACCTGGTGGAGCAACCAATGGGAGACTGAACCCACAGTGAAGTGTGTGAGATGGATGCAGGAGCAGGGCCGGATTTACCGCTAGGCAACCTAGGCACCTGCCTAGGGCCTAGCGGCACTTAGGGGGCCCAGAAGGGGGGGGACAACAGAGAATCTAAAAAAAATAATAATAAAAAAATATATATATTTGTGCCCCCCCCCCCGCACAAGTCGCGGGGGGGGGGGGGGTTCCGCGAGTCGGGGGAGGGGGGGATCGGGTGCCGCGAGAGAGTGAGGGGCTAGTGTGGTGGCTGGTCTCTCCCTCCCTTCTCTGTGTCACATGGGACGTGCACCAGGTGATAGGTGCCGTCCCATGTCAGAAGACTGCAGTGCTTGGCGCGGATTGAACAAGGTAAGTGCGGGGGGGTTGGAATATTGTGTGTGTGTTTGTCAGTCAGTGTCAGTATATTGTGCGTCAGTGTCTGCATATTGCGTGTGTGTTTGTCAGTCAGTGTCAGTATATAGGCTATTTGGACATCATACAATGAAATAAAAAAACAACCTGTCTTTGTCTTGACTGACCTGGCTCAGGCTGTAGCATTAATCTGGCAGATGGACAGCACTCTGTGTCCTTATAAAAGCAACCTAAAGATTTCTACCTCAAGGTAGATTAATGGCACAGCTGCAACCCAAGATCTTATTTTTGTAAATCTAGGTATCCACTAAACCACCCAAGATGTACCATTAGTTTTGTGTAGAGCTCACTAAGCTGTGATAAAATAGAGCGCTGGATATATCTGGGGGGCAGTGTGCCGCCAGGTTACCTAGAAGACCTCCAGCGATGCTCTCCTCTCTGCTACTACCGCTGCCTGTTTGGCATGGACAGCAGTGTTCATCCTATGCATCAGAATAGGAAACACAGGAGATTTTGTGTGTCAGTATATTGTTTGTGTCAGTGTTTGCATAGTGTGTGTGTCAGTGTCCGCATATTGTGTGTGTCAGTATCCGCATATTGTGTGTGTCAGCCAGCATATTGTGTGTGTGTGTGTCAGCCAGCATATTGTGTATATATATAAGTAAGGGCCAATATATTGTGTGAGTGAGGGGCCAATATATTGTGTGAGTGAGGGGCCAATATATTGTGTGAGTGAGGGGTCAATATATTGTGTGTGAGTGAGGGGCCAGTATATTGTGTGTGAGTGAGGGGCCAAAATATTGTGTGTGTGAGTGAGGGGCCAAAATATTGTGTGTGTGAGTGAGGGGCCAAAATATTGAGTGAGTAAGGGGCCAGTAAATGAATGTAGTGTGTGGGAAGGCAGTAAATGAATGTAGTTAGTGTGTGTGTGTGGGGAGGTTCTTAATACAATGTGGGAGGTAGGCTATTAATTTAATTGTGTGAGTGCAGGTGGGGACTAATTATTGGGTGCTATTTTATTTGTGGGGTAATGGGGCAATTTAATTTAATAGTGGGGGCCTATGAATTTATAATGGGGTAATTAGACCTTTAATTTAATGTCGTGGTGGTTTGGAAGCTATTTATTGATTGTGGGGCTGTTTGTGGAAAATTAGGTCTATTTATTAAATGTGATTATGTATTTTTAATACCTGTGATTGTTGTGGGAAATGGTAATATTTGTTAAATGTAATTGCTATTTAAATTATTGCTGGGTTTGTTTGGAAGGAGGGAAATAGGTTTATGTATTAAATGTGTGTGCTATCTAATGTCAGGGTTGGTTGGAGGGAAAGAGATCTATTTAGCAAATGTGAATATTATTTTAAGGTTGTGGCTGGAGGGAGGCCTAATTATAAAATGTGGGTGCTATTTATTTAACACTGGGACTAGTGGGAGTTTTCTAAATTTTATGTACCCTTTTTTTTTCCAAATAGGGCCTCCAATATTCCAGGATCCAGACAACCAGCAAATGAGCTAAAGTAACCAGCAGCCACAAGTGGTGACAGTGACAAGACAGGTAGGAGAGAGCAGGACAGTCTGCCAACTGTTCTGAATCTGGTGGGACAGTCCCGAATTTGGGTGACTGTTTCACTTAGGAGAGTTGGGAGGTATGTCCCGCTTCACCGTGTACTGCTTGTGAAGGCAGAACTGTGTACACCTAACAGTAGTGCACACAGTATTGCCTGTGTATGTGTCTAAAATGATAACCATGTTACATTATAGGGGGTTAACCTGTCTAAAGTGCCCAAGCCCCCCAGAGCCTTAATCCAGCTCTGGGCCTGGCCATAAAAATATATATATGGATTAAGCAACACTAAAATAGTCTCTTTTTATATAGATAAATATATATTGTACCAAAATCACCCTTTAAGGATGGGCCGCTACTTATGGGCCAGTGCTATGTGCTTGTCCCCCGGGCTAAAGTCTGCCAGCCCTCCCCTGCGTGTGGCCACTGTGTATGTGTGTGTGTGTATGTATTATGTGTGTGTGAGGGGCCACTGTGTATGTGTATTGTGTGTGTGATGGGCCACTGTATGTGTATTGTGTGTGTGTGTGTGTGTGAGGGGCCACTGTGTGTGTATTATGTGTGTGTGCGAGGGGCCACTGTGTGCATGAAGGGGGGGGGCCCAAACCAATATCTTGCCTAGGGCCCCATGAGGTCTAAATCCGGCTCTGTGCAGGAGGAGGATAGGAGGATGCCGTGGACAAGATCAGAGGCTCTTTGTACTGCTGACTGGAGATACTGCAGTCAGGAACAGAGCACTTGGTAATGCTGGTAGGAGATACTGCAGTCAGGAACAGAGCACTTGGTAATGCTGGTAGGATATACTGCAGTCAGGAACAGAGCACTTGGTAATGCTGGTAGGAGATACTGCAGTCAGGAACAGAGCATTTGATAATGCTGGTAGGATATACAGCAGTCAGGAACAGAGCACTTGGTAATGCTGGTAGGATATACAGCAGTCAGGAACAGAGCACTTGGTAATGCTGGTAGGATATACAGCAGTCAGGAACAGAGCACTTAGTAATGCTGGTAGGATATACAGCAGTCAGGAACAGAGCACTTGGTAATGCTGGTAGGAGATACTGCAGTCAGGAACAGAGCATTTGATAATGCTGGTAGGATATACAGCAGTCAGGAACAGAGCACTTGGTAATGCTGGTAGGATATACTGCGGTCAGGAACATAGCACTTGGTAATGCTGGTAGGATATACTGCAGTCAGGAACAGAGCACTTGGTAATGCTGGTAGGATATACTGCAGTCAGGAACAGAGCACTTGGTAATGCTGGTAGGAGATACTGCAGTCAGGAACAAAGCATTTGATAATGCTGGTAGGATATACAGCAGTCAGCAACATAGCACTTGGTAATGCTGGTAGGATATACTGCAGTCAGGAACAGAGCACTTGGTAATGCTGGTAGGAGATACTGCAGTAAGGAACAGGATCAGAGCCAAGAGACCTTCACCTATGGGATGAGAATTGATCTGGCAATGTTCGTATGAATGGAAAGTTCACATGGCAGGGTCTTCTAGCTGTATAAAGGAGACCAGTTCTGGACTGTTGGAAAATCAAGTTGTGGGTGAACATTCCCATTAAATCTAGTTTTACAGAAATGTATAAAAGGGACATCACATTACAATAATACGAGATTACCACACAATACTGACAACATTGTCTATACTTTATGTAAGTTATTTATCTCATTCTCCTGTCCTGACAATAAGGAAAATTGCACATTATACTTTTCAGTCAGACAGTGTACGGACCAGTCGCAGCATTAGTAGCTGCGTGTCAGAGTATACAAACTGCCCAAAGAGCATAATGGAAGGTGACCAGAGGCTCCCTGTTAGTATTAGAGGAGTCTGTGCCCACAACACAGTAATACTACATGGACGTGTAGTATATTAAAGAACCTGCCTGCATCTATACTGTATGAGATAGTCTATACCCCCATATGTATAAGTGTATGTGCATACAAGACTGCATAAACTGTTATTGCCTGAATTGCCTGCTGTACTACAAGCAACTGTGAGTAACTGCATTCAACTGTAGCTGTCGTCTTTAATAAACAGAAACCTGTTCAAGAAACAAAATCGTTGTAGCTTAACATCCAGAGTAACACCGTTGAATACCTTTATAAACATCAAAAGGTATGACCAACAATAATGTATTGTTTAAGATTTTAGAAGATGGCCTGTTCTATTGTGTAGTAATAGAGCATTATTCATATACTTTTTATGTGTAAAACTATATTAAAAATGCTTAAACAAATATTGACTAATGCTTTATAAGCAATTCGATAGTGCCAAAAGGACAGGTCTGTTTTTATGCAAAGACTTAGCATTTATCAACAGTTCATCCCCTGTCTGATCTGAATTGTAAAGGTGAGTGATGTCATAATGGTGCAAATCATCACAATAGCTGCCTATAAAATCCCCTCCCAGCACTTAGCTCCTCAGTTTTAGATGTTATTTCGGATGATACTGAACAAGACGCTGAAGCACCTCTACTAAATTCAGCAAAGGAAAGGTAACTATAACAATCTTTTGTCTGATAACGCTGATATATTGAATCTTTTCCTCTAAGCTTTCTGGCTATGATGATGGGAGGAAGGGTCTGGCAATAGACAGTTTATACAATGGAGAAGGTGGGGAAGTGGTGTATAAACCATAAATGGTAAATAATATTAGAAGTACAGTCCACAATAAGTGGGTATACCACTGGGATGAGCGGGTTACTACGTGACCGGCTGACATGCCTGTTATAATTAATTTCCCATGACAAACCAATGTCAAAATATTGTACAAAATAAATATAGCTCATATTCCATCCCCGCTACATATCTTCTTTTATTTAAAAGTGAAATTCTTAGATCCCATCATACATAATGATGATATGCAAATTATTGTTATTTACATTTCTACTGCCCTCTGGTGAAAAGATAAGCATATATTAACATTTTAGCCAGGATATTTATGTGCTAGAAATATTAGACATCAGGCATCAAGTGACTTCGAAAAGATAGTAATCTGGGCTCTCACAGCTAATGTAGACTTTTTTAAAGGATATTAAGGATATTAAGTTACCAAGAATTACCGTGACCATATACAGTCAGTATGCCAAAGTGATACTATAATGGTGACAGAAATATGAGGTGACTTCTAATATCTCTAATTTATGGAAGGGGGGCTTATTGCTTATAACACCTGAGTAACAACTGAAATGATTTTTGCCATCTACTGACCTGCACTAGCTAGTTGTGTTCTGGAGATTTTAGACGACTTAAAGCCCAGTCATATACAGTTCATAAGATATAGATTCTGATGTTCATTGTTAGATTACATAACACTTCCATTTAAATTTTGAAATCTTTAAATATTTTTTATTTTATTATTTCTCCTTAGAAATGACCTCTATGAGCCAGCCAGGGTCTCTCTGCCACCCGCCAAGCTGTATTTTCCGTGGCACTATCCAGCAGGGCTCACTGCGCCATCCCACCAGCCGGGAACTCTGTGTCCCACCCACAGCCATACACAACCAGCTGGACCCTCTGAGACGTACCCCAAGTCAGGCTGTTTGTTCTATACCACCACCTCAGCGCTCTGTGCCAGACCTTCAGCTGGGATCTTTGGGCCACCCTTCAACTGGGCTCTCAGTACATCACCCCCAGCTCGGCCCGCTGTGCTATACCACCATACGAGCTCTCTCTGCTGCACGAAAGGCCAAGATCTCTGCGTCACAGCCCCAACCAGGCCCTTGGAGCCGCACCGCATGCCGGGCTATCTGTGACACACCGCCAGCTGAGGTCTCTGGTTTAGACACCCAGCCAGGTTCAGGGTCTGTTTGCCACCAATCAAGCAGAGCTCTCTATAACACAGCCAAAGCTGAGCTCTGTTTGCCACCCCCGAAGCCTCATCCTCCAAGGCAGGTGCCGAGCAACACTTCTCCTTTTAGGCCGTGTGAACCAAGCAGAGCTTTCTATAACTTAGCCAAAGCTGAGCTCTGTTTGCCACCCCTGAAGCCTCATCCTCCAAGGCAGGTGCCGAGCAACACTTCTCCTTTTAGGCCGTGTGCACCAAGCAGAGCTTTCTATAACTTAGCCAAAGCTGAGCTCTGTTTGCCACCCCTGAAGCCTCATCCTCCAAGGCAGGTGCCGAGCAACACTTCTCCTTTTAGGCCGTGTGCACCAAGCAGAGCTTTCTATAACTTAGCCAAAGCTGAGCTCTGTTTGCCACCCCTGAAGCCTCATCCTCCAAGGCAGGTGCCGAGTAATACTTCTCCTTTTAGGCCGTGTGCACCAAGCAGAGCTCTCTAACACAGCCATAGCTCTGTCCACCAAACCCCAAATATGGTTATATGCACCACCCACCAAGCCTGCTTCTGTATTCAAACCACCAAGACAGGAACGGTTTACAACCTGCCAAGCCGGGCTTCGTGTACCTACCTCCACACACCGAAGTGGGCTTAATTTTTGACTCTTTTGTAGTTTTCGTTTAACATTTTTGTGAAAAATAAACAAAAATAATATAGATCACTCTTTTGTGTAACAAACCTCATCATTTTATATCCTAACACATGATAAATAACTTTACCAATATCAGTCTAAAGTTATGTTGGTGCAAGAGAAGGGGAGCTAATAGAAATATAGTTCTTGTAAGAGATAATGTGCAAAATAGGTAGCAAAGGAACAACGTAAACTAAGTTTTGGGGATATTTCTGGTTTCTATAAATGCTTGTTTACAGAAAAAAATTAACTATTTGTTAAGGTGTAGTTGGAAAATGGCAATATACTACAGATCTCTAGAGAAGTTTATAATCTAACAATCCATAAATTAACATTCCAAAAAGCAAAATAGATAAACTATGCACAAAAGATTCGTATCAAGATTCCCAATACCCACATAGAGAATGTGAATGAAACAAAAGTGGTTTATTTTAAACACAGGTCACACAGGTAAAAATGAGATGCAGTAAATAATAAGGCAACTAACACAAGTCTATAAAAACAGTAAAACAGGATCCCAGGATACCGAGGTAGCTGAAGGACTGAAGTACTGGATACCTAGCACAACTGCAGGTACAGGTTAGTTGGAGTAAGCAGATTTGGTTGGGAAGCTGGAGACCAGGTAAAACGGGATGACTGTGGGAGACCCAGGTGATTCCAAGTATGGCAAATGAAAGCAGCTGCAGGGTGTCTGGTTTGGAAGGGTAAGCTGGGAAGCTGGTGACACTGGTTTTCCAAGTTAGACAGATGACTGCAGGCATATGATATCTGGGTTGTCAGATAATGGTGAGAAGCTGGAAACTCTGGTTTTCCAAGTTAGACAATGGACTGCAAATATTGGATATCTGGAAGCACTGGATGATCCACGGGAGAGTTAGGCAAAAGGAGTTTCAGGCAAGCCAGGGGTCAGAAGTTGGGAGATTCACAATAATACCAGGGAGTAAGCAGGAGCATGGTCAAACAAACCCGGGATCTGGGTCACACAAGGAGGTGCAAAATGTAGGAACAAGCAGTTAGTCCAATACCAGGGAAGAAGTCAGGATCAGCTCACAGGTGTTTTCACAGGCAGGAACAGGCGAAGGCAGTGCAATCTCTTGGGAGGAGAGGCTGAACTACAGCCAGTAGCAAACCGTGACAATTCACCATCTAAATGACCATGTATCAAATGTTCTCAATATAATTTTTTAAAAATACAACATATTACCATCAACGCCGAGAAATGTTGCAACATGAGCAACAGCTTATAGGGGAACTCCATCCAGGTACATATTTTACTTCATCCCAGCTAACTTATCTCTTCAGACGGGTGTATATATGAATAAATTGTTTGCAAAAATACTACACCATATGGCTTTCTTATATCTTTCCTACTATTGAGCGGTGATGCAGCAGTTATTAATAGAACATACTATATTTGCATCTTGTCTCTGCGAGCAAAGGAAATCACTACCTGGGATGACTGAGGAGCCTATATACAGATAAGCTGTTATTTTACTTATTTCTGGTACGCACACTACTACACTATTAATCTGCACAGTGTCTCACCTGATTTTCTGATTTATGCTGCTATATGCTGATATCTACCTGCATTACTAATTTTCTCGGGATTTTATGTTCTCTGGACTCTCTGAGCTTACTGACTAATATAGACACAATTATCTGTTTTTACACCTGAAGGCGCCATCCTTCCGTAACTTATCATTTTGATATATATATATATATATATATATATATATATATGTGTATGTGTGTGTGTGTGTGTGTGTGTGTATATATATATATATATATATATATATATATATATATATATATATAGTACCTGCCGTTGTCCGAGTTTGAATCTTCAAGTTATTGAGTTAACAATGAGTTGCATGTAAGTGTCAACATTTTAAAAATAATAAGCAGTTTAGAAGCTCCTCCAACACACCCATTAGGTGGCTGCGCATTGTCATTTTTGTTTTTATATTAATGTCATCCAAATCCATCCAGTAGAAGGCCCAGAACAGGCTTACCGGGTCAAAGTTCTGGTCAGTGTATACCAACGGGAGGTCCAACTGGTAGCTCAACCCCCTAGTAGGTGTTCTGGGATCTAGTGTTCCCAGTCTGTGATGTTTTTGTCCAAATCCATAAAGTGGGAAGCTCAGAATAGGCTCCCAGAGTTAAAGTTCTGCCCAGCGTACATCAATGGTATGACCGACCTGGACCCGAAGCCTCCGAAAACCTGACCAGGATCCAACTGGACCACCTTGCATGGGTTTTATCCAAATCTAAACAGGGGTGTCTCGATACATAACCGAACAGTCAAAAAAACCAAATCCATCTAGTGGAAGCCCCAGAACAGGTATCTCAGGTCAAAGCTCTGGCCAACGCACACCAACAGGAGGTCCGACCGAGACCTCAGCCGCTAGTATGTCTTCTGGGATCCAGTGTTACCAGTCTGTGAAGTCTTGGTCCAAATCCATCAAGTGGAAGGCTCAGAACAGACTCCCTGGAACAAATTTCTGCTCAGTGTACACCAACGGGAGGTCCTACCAGGATCTTAACCACCCTAAAACCTGAACAGGATCGAACTGGACCACTTCGCATTGGTTTCATCCCAATCAGTGCAGGCGTTTCCGAATGCATTACTGGACAGACAAACAAACCAAATCGATCCAGTGTAAGGCCCAGAATAGGCTCCCCCCATCAAAATTCTTGTCAGCATAAACTAATGGGAGACTAATTGGAGGTCTGACTGGAACCTCAACAACCTCGTATGTCCTCTGGGATCAAATGTTACCAGTCTGTGAAAGTTTTGTCTAAATCAATCCATTGGAGGACTCAAAACAGGCTCCCCGAATTAAAGTTCTGCCCAGCATTCATGAACAGGAGGTCGACATGGACTCTAACCCCCTTAAAACCTGGAAAGGATCCTACCGGACCACCTTGCATTGGTCTCATCACAATAAATGATTGTGGGCAGCACGGTGGCTTCTGCCTCACAGCACTGGGGTCATGAGTTCGATTACCGACCATGGCCTTTTCTGTGTGAA